>NC_069133.1:16901379-17156845 GCF_026914265.1 Mya arenaria
TGATGATATGGTTGTTCTTGGTGAAACCCCGGAAGACTTACAAATGTCGTTTGACCGTTTATACAATTATTGTAATACCTGGGGCTTAGAAGTTAATATTGCTTAAACAAAAATTGTAATTTTTCGAAAAAGAGGTGGTACAAAACGTAATGAAAAATGGGTGTATGCAAACGAAGAGGTTGACATTGTAAATGATTTTAACTATCTAGGAGTAACTGTAAATTATATTTGTATTTTTAGCCTTAATACAGAAAACATTATATGGTAAAGGTTTAAAAGCAGTCAACACCTTGTTGTCAAATCTAAAAAAGTATGAATGTAAACCTAGGGTAGCTTTGCAATTATTTGATGCCTTTGTTTAATCTATTATTACATACGGGTGAGAAATTGATTGTTTCTTGTGAAGTCTACTCAGCTAGAGAAGATACATGTAAAATTTTGCAAAGCCGTATTAGGCGTTAGACAATCGTCCTCAAATGTTGCTGTATACGGAAAATGGGGTAGATATCCATTGTATATAAATAGATATGTACTTATTGTAAAATACTGGTTCAAATTAAGAAAAGTAATAATGTAATTACTCAATCTGTCATAGAAGACGTTTCGATATTGATAACAATCAAGATAATTGGTTCAATAAGGTTACTTAAGAACCTTCTCACCTAGTATGGCTTCTATTATGTATGGTGTAATGATACACAGCTAAACGAAAACCTATTCATTTGTATTTTTCAACAGCGTCTGATAGACGAATATTTACAACAATGGCATGGAAGTGCTAATGAAAATGGTGTTTTAACTGTTTATAGAGTACTTAAATCTGTATTTGAGTTTGAATACTATTTAGACAATATTGTGTCAAGAAATCTTAGAATTGCTATCACAAAAATACGTATATGTTCGCATAATTTAAGAATTCATACTGGCAGATATGATAGATTAGAGCGCCACTTACGTCTTTGTCAAGTGTGTGATTCGAACGAAATAGAAGGCGAATCTCATTTTATATTTAAGTGTACACCTAATGTCCAATTAAGACAAACTTATATTAAAAGTTATTATAGAATTAGACCTAGTATGTTTAAACTTGTGCAACTGCTTAATACACAAAACACACATGGAACAATTATGTTAAGCAAATACATATCGGAAGCATTTAAGTTGCGTTCTGCTATATTAATGAATCTATAATTATAAGCCTTGATACACATATTTATCTCAAGCAGTAGTTTGCTTTGTCAACATTTGTAACTTTGTGTTACCATTTATGTTTATATATACAATGTTAGTCTGTTTTCATGTTAGAAATTGATCAATTGAATATCGTTTGTTCCAACATATACTAGTATATAAAAAGCATTTGGTTATTGTATTGTATACTATTATAGTTTGATAGATTTGTGATTTACTATTCGAGTTCATCCTTAAACATAGATTGAATATAATATCGATTTAATATTTCACACTACATTGTATAATTGTAATTGTAATATATTTAATACGTATATGAAACACACAAAAAACTGTATAGTTTACGTGTAATAAATTCTGTTCTGTTCTGTTCTGATATTAAAGCAGATGTAGATAACCACATGCTAGATAGCGAAATAAAACTTGAAGTAATTAAAAGTGCTGTTAGAAATTTTAAAAAATAACAAGGCATCTGGCAATGATAAGATTATAAATGAATACCTGAAACATTCTTTTGATATCATAAAGAGTGTGTATCTTAAGCTATTTAATATTGTCTTTAAAACTGCAACTTTACCAGAAAATTGGACAAATGGTGTTATTAACCCAATGTAAAAAAATAAGGGTGATATGTGTGATCCCGCTAATTATCGCCCAATAACACTGCTTAGTTGCTTTGGTAAGCTATTTACAACAGTTTTGAATAATAGATTATTAAAATTCATTGAAAAGTACGATATGTTAAGCGAATTTCAAACTGGTTTTAGACCAGCACATTCAACAGTCGATAACATGTTTGTTTTAAACATTCTTATAGAACACCTGTACACATCTCGCAACAAATTGTTCTGCCTTTATTGACATAAAATGTGCCTTTAATTATATTAATAGAAACATGCTATGATTTAAACTATATGGACATAAGATACAAGGAAACCTTTTAAATGTTGTAAGAAACATGTACGAACAAGCAAAAAAGCTGTGTAAAAGTAAATGGAACAAAGTCGGGCTATTTTTCTTGTTGTGTTGGAGTCCGACAAGGAGAAAATTTATCTCCTTTACTATTTTCATTCTTTGTAAATGATTTGCATCAGTATTTTCTAAATAGTTTGGTTGTAAATGACATTGTTATTGATAAACATGAACATAATTTCAGATTAATTGATTTTTTATTAAGTTATTCGTACTCCTTTATGCTGACGATACTGTGATATTGTCTGAATCTGCTATAGATTTACAGAATGCACTATACCTTATTTATTGCTTGCAGTGGAATTTAACTGTTAATACTTCAAAAACTAAGGTTTTCATTTTCTCCAGAGGTAGATTCATTATACGTTTTCTTTATGTAATGATACTATAAATGTTGTTATGGAATATAAATATTAAGGTATTTCTTTATTAAAGTGGTTCGTTTTGTAAAACAATTGACTATATTGCAAAACCGGCAACAAAGGTGATATTACTATACGATTGTGAATGTTGGGGTTTTGGTAACAATTACATACTCCAAAAGGTTCAATTAAAATGTTTAAAATATATATATTAAATGTTAAAGTAGTACGCCAACATGTATGGTACATGGTGAAACGCGTTTAGCCTTGCAAATAGATATAGATTCATGAATGGTCAATTACTGGTCTAACTTTTCGTTCCATCTTGTCATAAACTCTCAATCTCAGTATACAACGTCACATTGTATTCTGCAAATGTAAGAGCTAATGACTTCAAATGGATTAAACATGTTAAGAATATCTTCATCAAATATGGTCTAATAAATTATTGGTAAAGCCACGAATTTCCAAATAAAAAAATGGTTACAAAAGGGTGTTAAGCAGAAACTGTCTGATTTGTTTTTAAACGAATGGTACACTACTGTCTTCAAGTAAATGTGTAAATTATAGGTTGTTTAAAGAACGATTTGAATTTGAAAACTATCTTGTCAAAACACCGTCAAAATTGTTGAATTATATTATACGATTTAGAACAGGAAACAATCACTTTCCAGTTGAAGTAGGTAGTTGAAGGAATATAAATATAAATGACAGAAATTGCCATCGTTGTGTTTCTAATCGTATGGGTGATGAATTTCATTATTTGTTAGAATGTAGTTTTTTTCATTTAAGAAGTACGACGTTTTATTGATAACTTTAATTTTCGAACCCCAATTATTGTCATTTAAACGTGTTATGAAATTGAATCCATATTGTATTATGTTTTTAAAGTTGTGTAAATTCATGAAATATATCATTAGAAAAGTTAACTTTAGAATATAAGGTACTCCTCTTATTGCCATGATCTTAATTATTATATTATGGTTAAAGTTCAAAGCCTCTTTATGTGTATAATATATGTATTTTCACTGCAATTCTCATTTCAATAGTCTAATACAATTTCTGTTCTGTTCTGTTCTATCAATAGTTGGCCCAAAATCAATAGATGGCTCGATATATCATAACATTTCCCGAAATTTCGATATTTGCTACAATATATCAACATTTCCCCTCATATATCAACAGTTTCCCCGCTTTGTCAATAACTAGCTCGATCTGTCTTTCCTTATTAACCAATAGTTGATCCGATACGTCAATAGTTGGCCTGATTATCAATAGTTTGTCTGATATGCTATGTCAAAAGTTAACCTGATTATGTCAATACTTGGCCCATTATGTCAATAATTGGCCCGATATGTTACTAGTTGGTCAAATATGTCAATATTTGCTCCAATATAACATAAGTTATCCCAAAATGACAAAGTTTGCTCCGATTTGCCAAAAGTTTTCTTAATATGTCAATTATTGCCCATTTGCGTTGTATGTCAATAGGTGGTTCGATATGTTAATGCTTGCCTCAATACATTATATGTCAATAATTGCCCTACTTTGTCAAAATTTGCCCCGATATGCCAATAGTTGCATCAATATGTCAATAGTTGTGCCGATATGTAAAGACTTGCACCAATATGTAAAAAGCTACATCGATCTGTAAAAAGTTGGCCGTGACTGGCATGTCAACAAATGCCCTGAAATATATCTACTTTTACCAAAGTGTGTCATTTTAAACGCGTAATTTGTCTATTTCAACTTTCAGGTGGGCGTCCAAGGGACGACGACGAATCAGAGCCGTTTGGTGGCGTCATATACTATTACAATAACGAGAAAATTGTAGCAAGCGCTCCCATAAAAAATAGCAAACTTGGAAGGGACGGGTTTGCTATATATACAGGTAAACAAAGAGGGGCAAACGATGGAGAGGCCGAGATTATTATATCTACAGTCAAACAAAGAGGGTCTAGCGATGGGTGGGCCGGTTTGCTATGCATACAGGAACAAAAAGAAGGGCAAACAGAGGTAGGGCCGGACTCTGTATGTATACGGGTAAACAAAGAAGGGCAAACAGAGGTAGGGCCAGACTCTGTATGTATACGGGTAAACAAAGAAGGGAAAACAGAGGTAGAGCCGGACTCTGTATGTATACGGGTAAACAAAGAAGGGCAAACAAAGGTAGGGCCAGACTCTGTGTGTATACGGGTAAACAAAGAAGGGCAAACAGAGGTAGGGCCGGACTCTGTGTGTATACGGGTAAACAAAGAAGGGAAAACAGAGGTAGGGCCGGACTCTGTATGTATACAGGTAAACAAAGAAGGGCAAACAGAGGTAGGGCCGGACTCTGTATGTATACGGGTAAACAAAGAGGGCCAAACAGTGGAAGGGCCAGACTCTGTGTGTATACGGGTAAACAAAGAAGGGAAAACAGAGGTAGGACCGGACTCTGTTTGTATACGGGTAAACAAAGAAGGGCAAACAGAGGTAGGGCCGGACTCTGTATGTATACGGGTAAACAAAGAGGGCCAAACAGTGGAAGGGCCAGACTCTGTGTGTATACGGGTAAACAAAGAAGGGAAAACAGAGGTAGGGCCGGACTCTGTATGTATACGGGTAAACAAAGAAGGGCAAACAGAGGTAGGGCCGGACTCTGTATGTATACGGGTAAACAAAGAGGGCCAAACAGTGGAAGGGTCAGACTCTGTGTGTATACGGGTAAACAAAGAAGGGAAAACAGAGGTAGGGCCGGACTCTGTATGTATACGGGTAAACAAAGAAGGGCAAACAGAGGTAGGGCCGGACTCTGTATTTATACGGGTAAACAAAGAGGGCCAAACAGTGGAAGGGCCAGACTCTGTATGTATACGGGTAAACAAAGAAGGGAAAACAGAGGTAGGGCCGGACTCTGTATGTATACGGGTAAACAAAGATGGGCAAACAGAGGTAGGGCCGGACTCTGTATGTATACGGGTAAACAAAGAAGGCCAAACAGTGGAAGGGTCGGTTTCGGTGGGTAAACGGGTAAACAAAGAGGGGCTAACAGTGGATCGAAAGGGCCGGGTTCGCTGGGTATACGGGTAAACAAAGAGGTGCAAACAGTTGAAAGGCCGAGTTTTCTATAAAAAACGGGTAAACAAAGAGGGGCAAACAGTGACAGTGCCGGTTTCGCTGGGTATACGGATAAACAAAGAAAGGCAAACGGCGGAAGAGCCGAGTTCGCTATATATAAGGGAAAACAAACAAGAGCGTATTTTATGACTGGTTTCTCCTTTATTAAAATGAAAAGTAAACTTGTACGATTAAGTACGGTAGTCAAAACGGTAAATCTGTGAGCGCGCAGCTTTAAACTAATAATAACGTGTGCCATCGAACGCTTTTTGTCAGAGAATGGCACGTATTTCTCGGGCCCGAACTCCCAAGAAGAAGACCATGTGCACGTGCGGTTCCGCGCGTGGCGAGCTGGTTCCCTGCCGACACCGGATATGAACAAAACGGCCGTCCCCGTCCGGGCTCGCTCCGCTGATCGTAAGTATAATACGTCACACATGCCGTTGTGATTAATATTTGTATTGAAAGAAAAATTCCCAAATACCAATTCATGATGTGATACGTTTACGATACTTACAGTCGTATTTAAAACCCACACACATTGTCATTAACATTTAGCATATATATGTGTTCGTTATTGTTAATTAGCTAGCTAAAAATCGGTATTTATTTTGTAATTTTCATTTATTTTATTTCTTACGATCTAATTTACGTTTTCTGAATGGTAATCTTGTATAATACATGTTTTTTAAATGTGACCACTACAATTGCTGAGCTTATAAAATTAATTAATATTATACTCTTATCAAGACCATAACATTTTTGCAGCGAGCGAGTTGTACGTTACGACAGCCCACGGACTTGATGCTTACCCGGCTCTGGTCCTGGTCAGAGCCAAACTCATAGACGGGCAAATGCCCGGCTACATGGCCGATAGCGTCGGTACGTATATACAGTTACATGGCCGATAGCGTCGGTACGTTTATATAGTTATATGGCCGATAGCGTCGGTACTTATATATATAGTTGCATGGCCGATAACATCTGTACGGATATATAGTTACAGGGCAGATAATGTCGGTATGTATATTCAGGTAAATGACCGATAACGTTGGTACGTATATATAGTTACATGGCCGATAATGTCGGTACGCATATATGATTACATTGCCGATAGCGTCGGTACGTATATATAGTTACATGGCAGGCAACGTTGGTACGTATATATATATATATATATATATATATAAATGACCGATAACGTTGGTACGTATATACAGTTACATGACCGATAACGTCGGTACGTATATATAGTTACATGACCGATAACGTCGGTACGCATATATAGTTACATGGCCGATAGCGTCGGTACGTATATACAGTTACATGGCAGACAACGTCGGTACGTATTTACAGTTACATGGCCGATAACGTTGGTACGTATATACAGTTACATGGCCGATAACGTCGGTACGTATATATTGTTACATGACCGATAACGTTGGTACGTATATACAGTTACATGGCCGATAACGTCGGTACGTATATATATATAAATGACCGGTAACGTTGGTACGTATATACAGTTACATGACCGATAACGTCGGTACGTATATATTGTTACATGACCGATAACGTTGGTACGTATATACAGTTACATGGCCGATAACGTCGGTACGTATATATAGTTACATGACCGATAACGTCGGTACGTATATATTGTTACATGACCGATAACGTTGGTACGTATATACAGTTACATGGCCGATAACGTCGGTACGTATTTATAGTTACATGACCAATAACGTCGGTACTTATATATAGTTACATGGCAGACAACGTTGGTACGCATATATAGATACATGACCGATAACGTCGGTACGTATATATAGTTACATGGCAGACAACGTTGGTACGTATATATAGTTACATGGCAGACAACGTTGGTACGTATATATAGTTACATGGCAGACAACGTTGGTAATATATATAGTTACATGGCAGACAACGTTGGTAAGTATATACAGTTACATGGCCGATAACGTCGGTACGTATATATAGTTACATGGCAGATAACGTTGGTACGTATAAACAGTTACATGGCAGACAACGTTGGTACGTATATATAGTTACATGGCCGATAACGTTGGTACGTATATATAGTTACATGACAGATAACGTTGGTACGTATAAATAGTTACATGGCAGATAACGTTGGTACGTATATATAGTTACATGACAGATAACGTTGGTACGTATATATAGTTACATGGCAGATAACGTTGGTACGTATATATAGTTACATGGCAGACAACGTTGGTACGTATATATAGTTACATGGCAGATAACGTTGGTACGTATATATAGTTACATGGCCGATAACGTTGGTACGTATATATAGTTACATGACAGATAACGTTGGTACGTATAAATAGTTACATGGCAGATAACGTTGGTACGTATATATAGTTACATGACAGATAACGTTGGTACGTATATATAGTTACATGGCAGATAACGTTGGTACGTATATATAGTTACATGGCAGATAACGTTGGTACGTATATACAGTTACATGGCAGACAACGTTGGTACGTATATATAGATACATGACCGATAACGTCGGTACGTATATATAGTTACATGACAGATAACGTTGGTACGTATATACAGTTACATGACAGACAACGTTGGTAAGTATATATAGTTACATGGCAGATAACGTTGGTACGTATATATAGTTACATGACAGATAACGTTGGTACGTATATATAGTTACACGGCAGATAACGTTGGTACGTATATATAGTTACATGACCGATAACGTCGGTACGTATATATATAGTTACATGGCAGAACATGTTGGAGTTACATGGCAGACAACGTTGGTACGTATATATAGTTACATGGCAGACAACGTTGGTAAGTATATATAGTTACATGGCAGACAACGTTGGTACGTATATATAGTTGCATGGTCGACAACGTTGGTACGTATATACAGTTACATGGCAGACAACGTTGGTACGTATATATAGTTACATGGCAGACAACGTTGGTACGTATATACAGTTACATGGCAGACAACGTTGGTATGTATATATATAGTTACATGGCAGACAACGTTGGTACGTATATACAGTTACATGGCAGACTACGTCGGTACGTATATACAGTGACATGGCAAACAACGTTGGTACGTATATACAGTTACATGGCAGACAACGTTGGTACGTATATACAGTTACATGGCAGACAACGTTGGTACGTATACATAGTTACATGGCAGACAACGTTGGTACGTATGTACAGTTACATGGCAGACAACGTTGATACGTATATATAGTTACATGGCAGACAACGTTGGTACGTATATACAGTTACATGGCAGGCAACGTCGGTACGTATATATAGTTACATGGCAGACAACGTTGGTACGTATATACAGTTACATGGCAGACAACGTTGGTACGTTTATATAGTTACATGGCAGACAACGTTGGTACGTATATATAGTTACATGGCAGACAACGTTGGTACGTATATACAGTTACATGGCAGATAACGTTGGTACGTATATACAGTTACATGGCAGACAACGTTGGTACGTATATATAGTTACATGGCAGACAACGTTGATACGTATATATAGTTACATGGCAGACAACGTTGGTACGTATATATAGTTACATGGCAGACAACGTCGGTACGTATATTACATGTCAGATAACGTTGGTTCGTATATAATGTTACATGGCAGACAACGTTGGTACGTATATATAGTTACATGGCAGACAACGTTGGTACGTATATACAGTTACATGGCAGATAACGTTGGTACGTATATACAGTTACATGGCCGACAACGTTGGTACGTATATATAGTTACATGGCAGACAACGTTGGTACGTATACACAGTTACATGGCAGACAACGTTGTTACGTATATACAGTTACATGGCAGATAACGTTGGTACGTATATACAGTTACATGGCAGACCACGTTGGTACGTATATATAGTTACATGGCAGATAACGTTGGTACGTATATATAGTTACATGGCAGATAACGTTGGTACGTATATATAGTTACATGGCAGATAACGTTGGTACGTATATATAGTTACATGGCAGACAACGTTGGTACGTATATATAGTTACATGGTCGACAACGTTGGTACGTATATATATAGTTACATGGCAGACAACGTTGGTACGTATATATAGTTACATGGCCGACAACGTTGGTACGTATATATATAGTTACATGGCAGACAACGTTGGTACGTATATATATAGTTACATGGTCGACAACGTTGGTACGTATATATATAGTTACATGGCAGACAACGTTGGTACGTATATATAGTTACATGGCAGACAACGTTAGTACGTATATATATAGTTACATGGTCGACAACGTTGGTACGTATATATATATAGTTACATGGCAGACAACGTTGGTACGTATATATAGTTACATGGTCGACAACGTTGGTACGTATATATATAGTTACATGGCAGACAACGTTGGTACGTATATATATAGTTACATGGCCGACAACGTTGGTACGTATATACAGTTACATGGCAGACAACGTTGGTACGTATATTTAGTTACCTGGCAGATAACGTTAGTACGTATATATATAGTTACATGGCAGACAACGTTGGTAAGTATATTTAGTTACCTGGCAGACAACGTTGGTACGTATATACAGTAACATGGCCGACAACGTTGGTACGTATATACAGTTACATGGCAGACAACGTTGGTACGTATATATAGTTACACGGCAGACAACGTTGGTACGTATATACAGTTACATGGCAGACAACGTTGGTACGTATATATATATAGTTACATGGCAGACAACGTTGGTACGTATATACAGTTACATGGCAGACTACGTCGGTACGTATATACAGTTACATGGCAAACAACGTTGATACGTATATACAGTTACATGGCAGACAACGTTGGTACGTATATACAGTTACATGGCAGACAACGTTGGTACGTATACACAGTTACATGGCAGACAACGTTGATACGTATATATAGTTACATGGCAGACAACGTTGGTACGTATATACAGTTACATGGCCGACAACGTTGGTACGTATATATAGTTACATGGAAGACAACGTTGGTACGTATACACAGTTACATGGCAGACAACGTTGGTACGTATATACAGTTACATGGCAGACAACGTTGGTACGTATATATAGTTACATGACAGATAACGTTGGTACGTATATATAGTTACATGGCAGACAACGTTGGTACGTTTATATAGTTACATGGCCGATAAAGTTGGTACGTAAATGTTGTGGTGACTGCACCGAATTATCGAAATTATACAAAACAAGACCTAGTTAATCATAATCTCATTCGCGAGGGTTGTCCTGTATGGAACTATAAATGTGCACGTAATGTGGAATAAATAGCTTGCGTATTAAATATAATTATCGCGCCGAATAGAATAGCCAAACTGTCGAAGATTACGAGCATTCTCAAGACTGAAGTGGAAAAAATGAAAATCTTCATTTCAATGTAACTTTCCGTATAGTTGAGTAATTGTAATGTAATTTGCTGAATTATTATATTACCATTTGAAACTGACAATTATTTTTGTGATACAAACGGAATAAAGACGCCTCTTTGTAATTTAATAAAAGTGTTTTAATCTTAACCTGATCTCAGACTTATAACTGTTCGTAACACTGGCTTCTGATTCACCATCGCTTTAATTAATCCGCACGCTTCTTATTGTACGGTAAGAGCTCTATTTTAAAGTTACCGTTCTTCTACTTCACATTTATTCCACTCCCATTCGGATTCGGAACACCTCGGCCCTTTTCAATGGAAAACAATCTCGGAAGCATATTGACGGTTTACAATGTCAGAATTCGTTATATTTAACTACGCTGCAAGAAGATCGCGTAGTAAAATAAATTTTGCAGTTAAACTGAATTTACTTAAGGCGCTCTCGTTTATTAATGCAATACTACACTTCACTGGCAATCAATTTCAACTTGGACACACAAAACAGACGTTTAGACACTCGAATTACGAATTACAAAGATAGTAATTTACGGAAACCGGATTGGCCATAGCATTGCTCCATGGTAGATGCCCTTTCTTCCTTCCCGTTTCCATGGAAACGAACTATTAAAATCCAATGAATGTTCGTGTAAATCCATTTGTACTTCATTCCATTTACGTTTTTATTGACGAACCATTCCTTTGCTATGGATATGACTTTAAAAGGCGTGAAACATATCTGTTCTAAACGACATATCGGGCCTACTATCGTAATAATAAGGCAAGAAACATATTTTGGCAATATATTGTAATGATTTTTTTTCATTCTAAAAGATGCAAATGAATTTTGCGACATGTGCGAACTCACGTTCTAAACGTGTACTTATATGCTCACTGTTTTCTCATATAAAAATCAATTTTATCGTGCTTTTAAACTAGTCAATTGAAACCTTATTATTTATACAAGCACTTGAATGACGTTGCGCACACAAAGTTTAACACTTAAACATACCCGCACTAGAAGCGTTTCGAAAACGTCTCACTTTTCCTGCAGGTGCGAGTTTCGTGTCATATCCGGATGATAACCCTGACAATGAATACTTCATACACGCCTTCAACGATCGTAACATCCGGGTGTGGGTCTCTGACACAGGTGCATATTTTTTTAGAGATTTCGAAATATGTTTTAACAAATATATACATTGACAAAACGTCGACAAAAAATTAGTTCACCTTTGAATATGTTTGTATCGAAAATGTATGTCGTTGAATGAACTAAAGTGTAATATTTTCTCGAAGTGTTGAACACTTAAATTGGCGCCTTTCCCCTTATATTGTACATCAGAGTTGCTGGTTTAGTTCTTGATTGCAAACTTACAATTATATTAAAAAAACACTCCTAGTGCTAGTACATTTTGTTTTGTTAATATACGCCTGCTGTTGTGTATTTCTGGTATACAGGCCTCCTTGCTGGCGGTTCAGACGGCTATGAAATATTCCCTCATTGCTCTTCTGGGATGCTTGAGATGTACGCGTGGGCTGCATCATCCCTTCAGCCGGCCATCACCGCCGCCATGGACCTGGGACCGGAAGTTGTTGACGAACAGCTGGAAATTCCGCTAACTTCCGGTCATGTAGATTCCTTTACCAGAGCATGGGTGGGTCTATGCTAGTATGAAAATATTCCCGTCATTGTCGTTGGTGCATCAGTTTTTTATATTTTATGTTTTCTTATAACAAAAGGGCGCTTTTCTGGTCACATCTCGTTGTGTGCTTGACCATGCTTGGGTCTAGACGAAAACGTGTTAAAATGCCGGGCCCGTATTCATTACAGTAACATCTTGAGTTTCGGTTTCAAATGCAAAACTCAAAACTACAATCAATATTACAATATCAAAATGGTTAAAATGCTGTATTTGTTACAAATCACGTCTTCAACATGCAGGCCACAACTTTTTAAATTGTTGTCATGACTTATTAACTTGAGGCCACAGCTTATTTACTTGTGGTCACAACTTGGTAACTTAAAGCCACAACTTAATAATTTGAGGCCACAACTTAGTAACTTGAGGCCACAACTTAAGAACTTGAGGCCACAACTTAGTAACTTGTGGTCACAACTTAGTAACTTGAGGCCACAACTTAATAACTTAAGGCCACAACTTAATAACTTGAGGCCACAACTTAGTAACTTGAGGCCACAACTTAAGAACTTGAGGCTACAACTTAGTAACTTGTGGTCACAACTTAGTAACTTGAGGCCACAACTTAGTAACTTGTAGTCACAACTTAGTAACTTGAGGCCACAACTTAGTAACTTGTGACCACAACTTAGTAACATGAGGCCACAACTTAGTAACTTGAGGCCACAACTCATTAACTTTAAGCTACAACATAGTAACTTGTGGCCACAACTTAGTAACTTGTGGCCACAACCTTTTTACTTGAGTCCACAACTTAGTTACTGGTGGCCACAACTTAGTACCTTGAGTCCACAACTAAGTAACTTGTGACCCAACTTAGTAACTTGTGACCACAACTTAGTAACTTGAGGCCACAACTCATTAACTTATAGCCACAACTTAGTAACTTGAGGCCACAAACTATTAACTTTAAGCTACAACTTAGAAACTTGTGGTCACAACTTAGAAACTTTTGGCCACAACCTTTTTACTTGAGTCCACAATTTAGTAACTGGTGGCCACAACTTGGTTATTTGAGTACACAACTAAGTAACTTGTGACCACAACTTATTAATTTTAAGCCAAAACTTAGTAATTTGAGTCTACAACTTAGTTAATTGAGGCCACAACTTAGTAATTTGAGTCCACAACTTAGTAACTTGAGAAAAAACTTATTAAATCGTGGCGACAACTTAGTAACTTGAGGCCACAACTTATTAATTTTAAGCCACAATTAAGTAACTTGAGTCTACAACTAAGTTAATTGTGGCCACAACTTTGTAATTTGATTCCACAACTTAATAAATTGAGGCCACAACTTATTAAATCGTGGCAACAACTTATTAAATCGTGGCCACAACTTAATAACGTGAGCCCACAGATTATTAAATAGTGGCCACAACTTAGTAACTTGAGGCCACAACTTAGTAACTTGTGGCCACGACTTAGATTAGCCAATTTAAACAGCCGTTTCATTTTTGCCGCTTTATGACAATAACACAGTTAGCACGCCTGATACTAAAACGCCATTTGTACACATAAGCTGTGGCCATAGGTTACTAAAATGTGGCCACAATATAAATAAAATGTTGCGGATGTCACCTATGTGCCACCATAGTGTAGCATTTAGAAATAACGTTTTCTAAGTCGGAGGCTTTAAAACTCAGATTCGACACGTTGATGATTATTGGCCAGGACGTCCCATTATAATATCATATCATCATCATGTATCGCAATTGTAACCATATGAGGTCATTTATCAGGTGGAAGCCGTTGACGGTCCAAACGTCGGCTACCGGTTCCCCGGAAGTGGCGCAATGGCATACAGCGCCACCGTTCTGGATCCGGTCTGTACATATGGAGGTTTGACGTACGCTTACACGCAAGAGGCCGTGCGCTTCTGGCGTCCAACTGACGTCATCAATGGTGGACTGGTATGCGTTGCCAGCGTGTTTGGTAACGGAAGGAATGCTCAACGCTCAGTAAACGGCCTTGCGATTGTGATGGTGTGGACGTCAGTGACACATCCAGAAGGTATGATGCATTATGTCGCGTAACGTAGTTGCGTGTAGACACTTTAAAGTGTCACGTAACATAAAAGTTACGTATGAAACACTTTAAAGTGATAGCCAAAAATCAATAGTAGAATTCAAAGTTTATTTGAGACAGAGGGCAAATACTTCATCATAATTAAATGTAGATGTACTTAGCTGGTGACAGTCGTGATAGCCGCTGGCTATTGGTCCAATTAGCTGGACAGTTCATGACTGTAGAATACGTTCTTTTTGTGTATGGCAAGAAATTAGATGTGCACAACTGTCACTAGCTAGACAAAAAGTGATATATATAGACGCATGATTATAATGTTAGGGAGTTGGGTTAGGCACGGCAAGGAGACCGGCCTTGGGTCCTTAATGGACGGCAGCTAGGATGTGGGATTACCTTAAATGTCATGCTGTATTATATACTGATTATTATACTTAGAAAGAACGGTGAACAATAAAGACTTAGAAGACTTGAACAGTTGTTGGTTGGTTACTGAACGAACTATCACGAAAGTTAAGTGAGCGTTGGCATTACGCGACAATTATTTGATTTATTACAGGAGCAATATGTATTTCTTAATAAAACGTACTACTGATACCCTGTTTATATGACAAACATTTGCACTATGGGTGGATTAAAATATACCCTCTGCAGATCATTTGCTCCTGTGGTATGTGTTTGTATAAATCCCATCACCAGCCATGGGGAAAATTTTGACCCGAGTGCAAATTTATCCAAGTGGGTATTTGATTTTATACGCACATATTTGCCTCTGGTTTAAACGGCGTATTAATTTCAAGTTTTAAAGAGAGCACACTTAGAAATCCAAAATAATGAAAGTATAATTGTAAAATAAATAAAGCTTTTAGCTTTCCTGTGGTAAGGTACTTTAAAATGAAACGAGAAATGAATACCTCGGGTGATATTCATGAAACTTCTTAAGTCATTTTCTAACTTAAGTCACTTTCCTAATTTAAGTATCTCTTCAGTCCTATGAAATAGAAAATAAAGAATTTCCAAAATACATTATTTCTATTGACCTTATTGAATAGAACATACTTTAATTTTAAGTATACTTATACATTTATTTTTATTTGAGTATGAGCATTTTAAGAAAGTTATTTAGTTTAGAAAATAACTTACGAAGTTTTATGAATATCCCCCCTCCAGGCCCCTATTTCTTGGAACGTCTGAAGTCCATTGATTATAACAGTATCAATATAAGCTCACTATTTTTGTTTGGTTTAATGTGATATATTCAACATTCTTCAGACATTTGAAACTTTAAAAGGAAATTAACTCTAGTATGATCACCATAAGCTAATTCTTTATTTACGGAAATCAATATAAAGTAAAAGATTTGGCTTAATGAAATAAGATACTTAAGCTTGTTAAGCTAAGAACGTTAGAGAACTTGCAGCCTTGGCCCGATTATCACAAAAATACTCAAGTCAAATTTTCATCTCAATCTGAACATATTTTACCACATAAAAGCATAGTGATTTTAAATCTTGCAATTTGTTATATTTTGTGAAAACGTATTTTCTCATAGAATTTTATGATAAAAAGATTTAGTCCATATTTCTAAGAAACTTAATTCCGCAGCAAAAAATATACTTGAGTAATTGTTAAAAAACGGGAAGTTTTACTTAAGTACATTTTTGGCTGTACAATATATTTTCCTTGGAATCTTGACCAATGGCATAAATCATCATATTACCTGATAGGATGCCTCTCCGAAGGTGTGAACTCAATTGTTATTTTTAATAAATTTGGATGCTTAATTTGGTCTTCTAACAAGTAAAATAATAATAGTATGGAAGTAATAATTGTTGACTTGAAATGATTGGAAAAAGTGCGTCTCTTAACCTTATTACATAACACTATTAACAGTATGTTTACGTACAAAAGAAAACATCAGCCTGTTATACCCTTGTTGAATTTAAAATTTAATGAATATATTTCTACATTTTTTCTTTGTTTCAGACACATTCCAGTGGGCTGACCCAGAAGAAAGATGTATCCGTATACAGCCGTGAGCGCTGGCTTTAATGGTGATCAGCCGGCATTTTATACTCTTACCAAAGGGCAATTTGCACATGGGATTGCTGATTTTTCATATTTCATATCGTCTGTATTTCACCAGTGAAATAAATCTAATCTTATTTTTCCTTTCTTTTTATTCCAGCGCCCGAAGGTGATCGTGAATTTTCCGGGAGGCGGTGTCCCCCTTTCGGCTTATCCTATGGGAATAATTTTTCAAATTTAAATTTTATATGATATCTTTTTAAATGAATGCATATGTAAAAGCGATAATAAATGACAAAATGACGAATGCTGCCTTAGACAGGACAAAGTCGCCGACAAAACTCCAGTAAATGCTGCAAATAGTGGACTTACAGATAACTGGATTTAATTATTTTTTCTAGACACTACTTTGTGGGTTTTAATTTTATGGTGACTTCCTTAAACATTCTTATTTTGAAATTTAAATGAATTAACAATTGTTTAAATGAAATGATTTTTTAAATAAATGTTTGCAATAAAATGTATGCATTAAACAAGTTTGTAAACATATATTTTTGTTCTAATATTTAAACAAATCAGTGGCCGTTAATGCATTTCGTCCAGTGTATTTAAGTCTTCTTCATAGGGAGTGCAAGCGCCCGCAGATCGAAGAAGCGTTATCAGACAACTTAACATCAATTCAATATTATCCAAGGGCAATAGTTATATGAGACTCTAGCATGGTTATATACCCACTTTATTTTTTTTCACTAATAATTTAATCCTAAATGGCACTGGGACTTGAACCGAAACTAGGCTTGCACGGGTGGTTTCGTCATGTAAACAGGAAAGCATTTTATGGCCAACACAATTCGCTAAACAGGGGCTTGTTTAATATGCTTGTTTAACAAAATTGTCAAATGTCATTTGCGCTCTACTGTCTACAAGTGTGTGTATATACCACGTGACAAATTACATCATACATGCTACGTCGGAAGGCAACATTTTAAGCAACATGAAGATTTAAATCAAAGATAACTTTTCTGTTACAACGCCATTTAAAATAAAACAAAGGGCAGTCTTAAAGAGCCCCACCTTCGTCTTATTACCGGAGTTTGATAAGGTGATTAGTTTCATCAAACACTTCCAGTGTGTGTATACCACGTGATATATTGCGTCATATATGCTACGTCGGAAGGCAACATTTTACTTTAGATGAAGTCTTAAATCAAAGATAACTTTTCTTTTACTACACCATTTTAAATAAAACAAAGGGCAGTCTATGCCACTTAAAGAACCACGCCTTCGTTTTATTACCGGAGATTGATATGGTGATTAGTTTCATCAAACACTTTGACAAACCTGTTTCCAAAATAATGTTTGGACAGTGCTCCGTCAGACGGCCGTATTGTGAAAAGGTTTGTCGAGGTGTTTTAAAAAACTAAACTTTCAATCAAACTCTGGTAAAAAAAACAAACAAAGGCGGGGCTCCGTAAGTGGCGTAAACTGAGCTATGTTTCATTTAAAATGGTGAAGAAATAGTGAAGTTATCTTTAATTTAAGTCTTCATTCGCAGCAAGATATTGCCTTCCGACGTAGCATTTATGACGTAATTTATCACGTGATATGCACACACTGGTCTACATACCAGCTGAATTGAAAAAAGAACGTGTCTGTTTTTAAAATAATAGTGATGGAATAGGAATATTTAATGTTAAACCAATAGTGATGGAATAGGAATACTTAATGTTAAACTAATAGTGATGTAATAGGAATACTTTGTGCTAAACTAAAAGTGATGGAATAGGAATACTTAATGTTAAACTTAATGTGATGGAATATTAATACTTAATGTTAAACCAATAGTGGTGGAATAGGAATACTTAATGTTGAACCAATAGTGATGGAATAGGAATACTTAATGTTAAACTAAAATGATGGAATAGGAATACTTAATGTTAAACCAATAGTGATGGAATAGGAATACTTACTGTTAAACTAATAGTGATGGAATAGGAATACTTAATGTTAAACTAAAAGTGATGGAATAGGAATACTTAATGGTAAACTGAAAGTGATGGAATAGGAATACTTTCTTACTACCAAATTTCACTTTCAAATTAGAATATTGGAAATTTAACTGCACTCGATTGTATTCATTGTATTTGTTTAATCGGAAATGACGTTATTTTTTATCTTCTCAGCGCTCTGTGAGAATATTCCAGTTTTTTTTTTTTACATTGCAACGGTCATTCGGAACACCTCGGTCATTTTCCATCGAAAATAACCTCGGATGTATGGCGGTACATCAGTAGAAGTAGTTCGTAAAAATTTAGATAATAGTTTTACTTATATTTTGTATTTCTAAGTTTAAATTGATTGTTGGTGAGGTATACATAATAAAGATTCCTCAGACTAAAGTCATAAAGTTTTACTGCTAAATTGAGATTACTACGCGATCTATTTGCTGTGTAGTTAAATGTATATATTTTTGACATTGTAAATCGTCCATATACATCCGAGGTTGTTTTCGATGGAAAATGACCGAGGATTTCCGAATGTGGAACGGTCTTAAAATGAGCGAAACAGCGGAGTAATAAGTATATTGATAAACGCACTGTTTCAAACGGTTAGATTTTCAGGATTTAAATCACCGTTATTTTTTAACGAATCATTGCAAAGGCATGAACTAAGAGTAGTTGTTTGTGCGTTTAGTGTAAGTTCCTGTTTCGCTACAGGCTGGCGCCAGTTAAGTATTATACAGCACATCATTGCTTTACGGGCTAAGCCACAGGGCGGGTAATCGACCTGCACCTTACCGAGATTTTACGAATACAATTACTTTCTTGGATAAAAAACATTAGAAATAGCAAACTACACTGCACTTTACCCAGTCAAATCGTGGTAATTTCATGTCGATTCAATTTACCATACACTTGTAATTTTTGTTCTAAAATGACGTAGATGTCGAAAAGTGGGGAGCAGGTCAATAACTTGTTTTCTGCTTCAATAATTTACTATAAAAGGAGAAATAGTTGAAAACGTACATTTTCACACCCAAGATGGCCGCATTTTGTTTACATTTGGAATGGTACATGTACGGTACAGGTCGATTACCCGATTACCCGCCGGGTGATGAAAATATCAACAAGGTCTCGCGAAATAAATAAAATGCTATTAAAGCATTGGGGATAAACCGCACGGGATGTTAGCTTTAGACTTAATATGTTTAATCGAGAAAGAAATTAAATTACAAAATGCTTGAAAATTGAAGTGCTTGAATGATTATTTGTCGTCGGAAATAAGTTTCAATCAGAACGATATATATTATAGCAATGCAAATTTTATTTCAAACGAAAATGCAGTTAATGGTATTATTTTGTATTTTGGCGATCAACAAAAATGGTAAGTGTTTAGTAATTATCAAATAAAGCCGACTTAAACCACTTAAAGGTAAATTGTTTGATGTTATATATTTGCAAATTTTGTTTAATAGAAAACAAATCGTATTTACTTTATATATTTTTTTTTGTTAAAAAAACTAAGTATGCTTTAAGAGATTGATATTTCTAAACAATCGATTATTCTTGAACAATGCATTCAGATTTTATTTTTCATTACGTTCTTTGCCGAAGGATGCTGAGCTTTAAACTAAAGTTGTCCTTCGGCACCCACAATACACGTAACTGGGTCTCTGACACAGGTGTGTAAAATGTTGGAAACTTCACAATTTGTTAAAAAAAGCTAATTTTTACATTACGTTGAACTGAGAACTTGCACCCCTTGAATATGCCGGTATCGGGCATGTAGTTTGATGAACTAATTTGTAGTTTTCTCGAAGTGTTGAACACTTCCAGTAATCGCTTTTCTTGTTGTTTTGTTTTTCAACATGACATTGTACATGAAAGTTAGTAGTACAGTTCCGCTATTTCTTAAATATTAAAAATCTGCGCTACTATAAAGTACTAGTATTTTAGTGATATATGCCTGCTGTTCTGTTTTTCTGGTCGACTGACGGATTCTGGTATGATTGAGATGTTCGCGTGGGCTGCATCGTCACTCCGGCCAGCCTTCACCGCCGCAATGGACAATTGACCGGAAGTGGTCGACGAACAGCTTGGGATTCCGCTTACTTCCGGTCATTTTGACTCCTTTACCAGAGCCTGGGTAGGTACATATTGAGCAAGACGTGCTCAAGTTGAGCTATTGTGAAAGGGGGGTTGTCGTCCATCGTCCCTTCTAAACCACTGAGATTAATTCAACTTAACTTCACAGGAATGTTCCTTTGGTGGCCCTCTCCCAGATATCTCAATAAAAGTTGTTCCAGGCATAACTCTGGTTGCTATGACAGCCTGAGGGAAAATCTTCTTGTTAGAAACCGTTATCCTGATTTAAAAATAATGACCCTATAACAAATTCCTTCATCCCATGTTGATTCATAAAAAACCCATCGCGGCCAGGGGTAGGAGCTTATTTTCCCTATATGTCTTAATTGAAAACTTTGAAAATAGTTTTTCCCAGAATCTGTTGGCCCGATTTTTAAATACTTTTAAAGAAATGTTCTTTACGTGGCCATGTATCAAATTATCAAAATAATATCATATATGTATCGCAATTGTAACCATGTGAGGTCATCTATCAGGTGGAAGCCGTAGATGGTATAAACTACGGATACCACGCGTATTTTACTTGACAAGTGAATGAATATATTTCTTAATATTTCTCTGTTTCAGACATCTTTCAGTGGGCTGACCCAGGAGAAAGATGTGTCCGTATAAGACCATGAGCGCTGGCGATAATGGTGCACCACTCTTGACTTAATATCCATGTGGTTGACTTTGCATAAACATGTATAAAAACATTTGCTTTTCGCCAGTGAAGAAGTGTGCTATCTGATTAGTGTTCCCTCCTTGACAATGTTGCAGAGACAACTCAAGATGCAAGTGATTTTCCATGAGACGGGAGCCCCCCTTCAGGCGTATTCCCGAGGAACTATTTTAAAAATTATTATTCTTTTTAACCCAAATTTTAACTCATTCCCAGGAATCACCTCTATCTTTTAAAACAGCTTTAAAATAGTAAATTTCTCAACTTAATTTTGAACGAACATAATAATATATATTTTTTTAGATTATACCAGTAATTAGCTTGGTCCAGTAGTAAAATGGTATATCAAATTGACTTTACAATGACAGAATGTTGGTTAGCTTTATCAAAACATGACATTTAACCATTCCTGTATCGAGGTGGCGTCCGTGGTGTGTTCGTTTCCTTTGTTATGACTTTAGTTTATACCTGATTGGTTTGACCTGCTTTACCGATATACATAATTTTGCAGCTCATGATGACCATCAGCAGCTAATATCAAACTGATATACATAAATGGAGCACATTAACCCAAACGCATTCAGGATCAGGTATCCCATTCATGTACAATGTATATATCAGAAAGTCTGATACAATATCATTTAAACAAGCACATTTGCCATGCATTATCATGATATTGTAATAATCAGATTTATATCTCATAATATGTCATTTCCGTGACATGCGGTTAACAAAGTATATGGCCTTTATGGTTACAATGTCATATTTTTAGCACTGCAAAATGAAGATACGCGCACTTCCCTGTCGGAAACGTACTGTCCGTTGTATCTTGGTATGCGTTTAGAAGTATCAGTCTCCTCACTGCGCAACATGAATGACCGCTGCGCTCATTGCTGGCATGTCCACGAAAAAGATACATGTGTCCTATCAGTGACAACACGAGCAATGTGTAGTAAGGCTTATAACTCTGAAAAAGATACATGTGTCCTATCAGTGACAACACGAGCAATGTGTAGTAAGGCTTATAACTCTGACAAAGATACATGTGTCCTTTCAGTGACAACACGAGCAATGTGTAGTAAGGCTTATTACTCTGAAAAAGATACATGTGTCCTATCAGTGACAACACGAGCAATGTGTAGTAAGGCTTATAACTCTGACAAAGATACATGTGTCCTATCAGTGACAACACGAGCAATGTGTAGTAAGGCTTATACATCTGACAAAGATACATGTGTCCTATCCGTGACAACACGAGCAATGTGTAGTAAGGCTTATAACTCTGACAAAGATACATGTGTCCTATCCGTGACAACACGAGCAATGTGTAGTAAGGCTTATAACTCTGACAAAGATACATGTGTCCTATCAGTGACAACACGAGCAATGTGTAGTAAGGCTTATAACTCTGACAAAGATACATGTGTCCTATCAGTGACAACACGAGCAATGTGTAGTAAGGCTTACAACTCTGACATTGGCTTTAGTCATGTCAGTTATTAGTATCATACAAGTTTCACTCGTGTGGACTATTAATGTTCACCTTGGCCGTCCGGCCGGCCGGAAAACAACTCAAAAATGGCTCAAGAAGTATGCAAGCTAATTTACGAAACGTTTGATGTGATTAGAGAGTTAGAAGGATATCATGTACGCTATATTGGACCGAAAATGTGGTCAACGAAAATAAGGAAAATTCCATAATAACAGGATCTTTGCATAACTGAAAAAGCATATTAGAAAGCTACATTTATGATGTGTGGATAAAGGGTACTAAGAAAGATATTATCAGTAATTATTATTCAACAAAATTGTCGGTTGCTATGGCAACATAAATAGTGCGATTGTCTTTCCTTCCGTCTGAAAAAAAAAAGAATTACCACAGTTAATACAGTTGTTTTAAAGTGACACTCTTCCAACACACATCATTTATGACTTATAAAGCTTTAACTACTTACTAAATAAAGCATTATGGAAAGTATTAATTACTGGTAACAAGAATAAAAAAAGAAATGATTGGTGAATGCTAAACTATTTACTAAGGTCCACTTTAGTCTCATAGGGTAGAAATAGTGCGTTTTATGCTCATTTCTGTCATTGTCGAAAACAATGGTTCTTATCAAGGATACTGAGTTTAATTTGAAGAAAAGTTGCAGAAAGCATGGCATTCCCACCTTAGGAGACTATAATATATCACAGTAAATCTTTAAGCCCTCACTAATCATCCACTATTTTTGCGTTTTCGGTTATTAAAAACACGGTTACAATCTTGTTATCAGTAATTATTTTTTTCATAGATGTTAGATTTAGTAAGTAGTTAAAAATGTATCACTCAAATTTTATGTTTATTATACATGTGTATGTGTTGATTTTAAAGAAGAGTGCCACTTGAAACATCATATAAAGTCAATCTCTTTTGATAAGGAAAGGTGACATACGTGCTTTTGTCTTTCTCTCGTTTAAACGACTTACGTATCTCGTTAAAACTACATAAGCTTTGTTTCCAAGGGCAGATACTAGTATTCATTATATCTGTTTGTTTGTTTTAACTGATTCTTAGAAATATTTAAGATCATCCTAGAGTCACGGTGACTCTTCAACAATACCTGATCAATGGAAAAGTAGATCGTTATTATAATTTACAATTCATTTGCCTCCAATCAGAGCCCGGGTCTGGAATGATAATGCCCATCACTTTAACAGCGACTCACGGGCTTCATCGGGTTATCGGAAATCCGTACAGGAGTTCTGTACTAATACTTGCTAAATTAAAACGTTCTTGATTTGTCAGGGAAAAGTTTAAGATTAACATATGTATGTTTAATCTTTAGAATTCAGTCCTTAATTAGAAAGTGCGAGGATTAGTAAACAGTGGGGATACCGCTTATTTCAAGCGAAAATGCTTGTCTCGGTAATAGTTTGTGTTTTGGCAATCAAATATGGTAAGATTTAATACTTATTTAATTTATACCCGTTTTCATTTTAAAATAAAAACAATGTTGTTTTTTCCTTGAAATTTAACACACAGCATAGCGTCTAAAGAATTCAATCTAATTCTTAAACTAACTGGATTAAAAAAAGCAACATTAAGAACCTGTTAATGATTTTGAAACGGCGTAGAATAAAAGTTTTTAGATATTATGATATTTGTCGAAGGTTGTTGAATTGTTGTTGTTCAATTTAATATGTATTTTACCACAACTGCATGCCCATTTTGAAAATTTATCTATAAAATAACACTTTCTACAAGTGATATTAAAACATTTGGCACACGTTAATTGTAAAATGCGTCTGTTTACAGAAAATGTCATTTGTAAATCTACTTGTATGTAAAATGCATTTTGTGGGTTAAAAAACGCAGTCAGATCAAATACTATACAGTGTTTAGTGACCGCCACTTTTCAGCCAATGGACTGGGCTTTCCTGACTACCAGAGTAAGTGGATACCGTTGCGTTCGGGAAAACGTGGTCAGGCGCTGGTCAACGTCACACACGGGCTCGGGGAGACGCCCCTCCTCTTGGACGTCCAGGTCAAGTCCCCGGACGCGCCTGACTTCATCTTCACAGGAATGGGTTTGATTGTTGTCTATTTTCTAGATTAGGTATGCAAATTTGTACCTCAAAGATAAACTGATTAGGCCAAAAATAGTTTGGTAAGAGTAACCTCCTTTTTTAAACAGGTAGGGTAGGTAGTATATATTTTTTTCGGTTGGGTCGGCGCCTTTTTGTAAGTAGGGTCGGGTAACCCGAACCAAATGTATTTTAACGGCTTAGTCAACGTTTCATTTTTCAGCAATACTAAAGAGACCATTACAATGTTGACAGCTGACCCGATATGTCAAAAGATGCCCAGATATGTCAAAGGATGCCCCGATACATTATTAGTAGCCCCGATGTGTCAGTAGTTGCCCCGCTATGTCAATAGTTGGCCCGAAATGTCAACAGTTGTCCCGATATGTCAATAGATGCCCCGATACATTATTAGTAGCCCACATATGTCAATAGATGGCCTGATATGTCATTAGTTACCCTGATATGTCAATAGTTGCACAGATATGTCAATAGTTGGCCCGATTCATTTTAAGTAGCCCAGATATGTCAATATTTGCACTGGTATGTCAATAGTTGATCCGTAATGTCAATAGTTGCCCTACAATGTTGATAGGAGCCCCGATATGTTAAAAGTTGCCCAGAAATGTCAATAGATGCCCCGATATGTTAATAGTTGCCCCTATGTGTCAATAGTTGCCCCGATATGTTTGTCAATATTGGCCCCGATATTTCAATAGTTGCCCCGATATGTTAATAATTGCCCAAACATGTCAATTAGGGACCCTGATATTTCAAAAGTTGCCCAGACATGTCAATAGTTGACCTGAAACATCAATAGTTGCCCTGATATACGTCAACAGGAACCCATATAATACAATAGTTTCCAGGATATGTCAACAGTTGACCCTTACATGTCAATATTTGCCCTGATATTTCAATAGTTACCCAGATATGTCACTAGTTGTCCAGATTTGTCAATAGTTTCTAAGGTATGCCGATAAGTGTCCCTGATTATGTTAATAGTAGACCCTGATATGTCAATAGTTGCTCAAACATGTCAATACTTGACCCTGATATTGCAATAGTTGCCCTGATATTTCAACAGTCGCCCCGATATTTCAATAGTAACCTAGATATGTCAATATTTGAACCTGATATGTCAATAGTTGCCCTGATATTTAAACTGTTGCCCCGATATGTCCCAAGTTGCCCTGATATGTCAATAGTTGACCCTGTTATGTCAATTGTTGCCCTGCTATTTCAACCGTTGCCCCAATATGTCAAAAGTTGCCCAGATATGTCAAAAATTGAACCTGATATGTCAGATATGTCACTAGATGCCCAGATATGCCAATAGTTCCCACGGTATGCCGATACATGACCCTGATATTTCAATACATGACATTAATATTGTCAAAAGTTGCACAGAAACGTCATTAGTTGACCCTGATATGTCAATAGTAGCCCTGATATTACAAAAACTGCCCCGATATGTCAAAAATTGCCCATATTTGTCAATACTTGCCTTGATATGTAAATAGTTGCCCAGATATGTCAATAGGCAGATATGTCATAAGCTGACCCTGATAGGTCCATAGTTGACCCTGATATGTAAATATATGCCCCGATATGTTAAAAGTTGCCCAGATATGTCAATAGTTGAACCTGATATGTCAATCTTGGCCCCGATATGTTAATAGTTGCCAAGATATGTCAATAACTGAACCTGATATGTCAATATTTTCCAACATATGCCAATTTATGCCCTGATATTTCTCTAGATGCCCAGATATGTCACTAGATGCCCAGATGTGCCAGGTAGTTTCCACAGTATGCCGATACATGACCCTGATATGTCAATACGTGACATTGATATGTCAAAGGTTGCATAGAAACGTCATTAATTGACCCTAATATGTCAATAGTTGCCCTGATATTTCAAAAGCTGCCCCGATATATCAAAAGTTGCCCATATTTGTTTATAGCTGACCCTGATATGTCAATATGTTATTCTGATGTTAATATTTGATCCGATATGGTAATTGTTGCCTTGATATGTCAATAGTTGCCTAGATATGTCAATACCCAGATATGTCATAAATTGACCCTGATATGTCCATAGTTGACCCTGATATGTCAAGATTTGCCCCGATATGTCAAAAATTGCACTGATATGTTAATAGTGGCCCTGATATGTAAAACGTTGCCCAGATATGTTAATAGTTGGCCAGATATGTCAAAAGTCGATCCTGATATGTCAATATTTGACAAGATATGTCAATACTTGCCCTGATATTTCCATAGTTTTTCCATATATGTCAGTAGTTGACCCTGATATGTCAATAGTTGGCCCGATATGTCAATAGTTGGCCCGATATGTTAATAGTTGGCCCGATATGTCAACAATTGCCCCTATATGTCAATAGTTGCCCCAAGATGCCGATAGTTGCCCTGATGTGTCACTAGATGCGCCGATTCGTCGATAGTTGCTCCAGTATTTCAATAGTTGCTCCGAAATGTTAATTGTTACCTCTAGATGTCCGGGTGTGTTAAAAATTGCCCAGATATTTCAGTTGTTGCCCTGATATGTTAATTGATGAACTGATATGTCGAATTGCCCCGATATGCCCTGATAAGTCAATAGTTGCCCCGATATATTAATTGATGCCCTTATATGTTAATGGTTGCCCTGGTATGTCGATTATTGTCCCGATATGTCAATAGATGCCCCAATATGACTATGAGTGGCCCCGTCATGTGAATATCTGCCCAAATAATTCAATATTTGGCCCGATATAGCAATAGTTGTCCCGATATGTCAATAGATACGCCGATATGTTAATAGTTGCCCAGATATGTCAATAGATGCCCTGATATGTAAGTAGTTCACTGATGTGACAATAGTTGCCCTGATATGTTAACAGATTCACCGATATGTTGATAGTTGACCCGACATTTCAATAAATGTCCTGATATGATAAAATGTGCCCAGATATGTCAATATATTCCCCGATACGTTTATAGTTGCCCAGAAAAGTCAATAGTTGCCTGATTTTTTTTTTAAGTTGACCCGATATGTAAAGAGATGCCCCGGTATGATAATGTTTTTTTCCGATATGTCGATCTTTGCACCGATATGTCAATCGATGCCCCGGTATGTAATTAGTTGCCACGACATTTTAATAGCTACCCAGATATGTCAATAGTTGCCCCGATATGACAATAGTTGCCCAAATATATGCATAGTTGCCCCGATATGTCAATAGTTGCCCCGATATGCCAATATTTGCCCCGATATGCCAATAGTTTTACTGATATGTCAAAAGTTGCCCCGATATGTAAATAGTTGTCCCGATATGTAAATAGTTGTCCCGATATGCCAAACGTTGTCCTGATATGCCAATAGTTGTCCTGATATGTCAATAGTTGTCCTGATATGCCAATAGTTGTCCTGATATGCCAATAGTTGTCCTGATATGTCAATAGTTGTCCTGATATGTCAATAGTTGACCCGATATGTCAATAGTTGTCCTGATATGGCAATAGTTGTCCCGATCTGCCAAACGTTGTCCTGATATGCCAATAGTTGTCCTGATATGTCAATAGTTGTCCTGACATGTCAATAGTTGACCCGATATGTCAATGGTTGTCCCGATATGCCAATAGTTATCCTGATATGTCAATAGTTGTCCCGATGTGCCAATAGTTGTCCTGATATGTCAATAGTTGTGCCGATATGCCGCGATAGGTCAATAATTCTTATGGAGTCAAAAAAAATGTTCGAAAATCGCAATAATATGTCATAATATGCCCGATTTGTCAAAAGATACTCAAATATGTAAGCAACTGCCCCTGTTTGGATTTGTGCACTATTGTGTCTGTTTAAACGCCTAGCATTTTTTTCCCAGTCGGGCGTCCAAGGGACAACGACATACCAGTGCCGTTTGGTGGCGTCATTTGCTAATACAACGAGGTAAACATTACAGCCAGCGTCCCGTACAGCAAACATGGGTTCGCGATATTTATAGAATAATACATGGTTGACCATGGCTTTTGGTTGATAATTGCCCCAGTGAAAGGAATAATTGCTCGAGGGCAATTATTTTCACTGGGGGCAATTATCAACCAAAAGCATTGCTTTCTTAGTTCTTTATACAGTTGACATTCAAGAATAAAATAAAATTCGTCTTCAAGTTAATTACATGCAATACATTTTCTATCACAGTGTGGTATTGCTACTGGTTTGTGCCATCCATAAGGCATCGCATAAGACCTTGCAGCCATAACTAATGGACAACTTCTATGAAAAACCATTTTAAGCATGTTTAAGTAAAAAATGAGGTGAAAATTGTAAGAAATATATTGTTATTGTTTTTATTTTACAATATTTGCAGATACCTTTTTTCTGACGTTTAAGCATTTTATATTGGTTAATATGGATTCTAAAACGTAATCCTAGAAAAAGCTGGGCGTTCAGACAAATCGCATCTCTAAATGCAGATTGTTTTATAATCCATTTTAAAAAGGACGAGGTTAATAATGTTGACTTTGATAAAAGAGAAGCTCAAATAATTATTTATATCGAGTTTGGTTGTAATATGTCCGGAGACTTCAAAGGAAACAATGTTTATGATAATAAACAGAAAACATTAAAAATATAACACAATAAAAGCAGTAGCACTGAATAATATAACAGCATAGTGCCATAAAACAATATCTTATTAAACATAGATCGTTTCAATATTTATGCTAAAAGCTACAGAAACAAGCTCAGCAGCAAAAAGTTTAAACATAAACCCGGTTTAATGGCACTGGGTAAACGCCAAAGAAATAGAACATAAAAACAAAAGATCATAAACAGGAAACATGGAAGAACAACACCAAACTCCACAAACAGCACAGTGAAATACAGTATTAGTAAGGACAAATAAGCTAGGTTGTAATAATCCAGGCCGCGTCAAATAACACAATTAGAGAAGGAGCACTTAAAAATATTACAAAATAACTACAGAAATAAAAATCTGATTAAATATAACAACATTGACGAACCCTATAGTAATGGAAAGTAGTGAAACCTGTCTAGGTTCTGAAAACTCGCAACAACTTCACAATCGTCCAGTATTAGATACATTCAATTAACAAAATTCGTATCTGTTCTTCAGTCCAAGCAAATTTTTTTCCATATACGTTGAATAATATGATCCGTTCTCTTCTGAGGTGACCATGCCCACAAGCCCAAGATCATTATTTTTGGAAAATCTCTCGTCAGTTTTATCTTGTAAAGCGTTTGGGTTAACCACATAAACGAAAGCTCCAGAATCACCAACATCGGAAAAAAACGTCTGATGGTCCTTCTTCTCCTCAACATCATTTCTAGGACGTTTTGCTGCGAAGTCTAAAACACTTTTCGGATCAATATGCCATATTTCTATGAGGCAAGTTTGTCCGGCATCGTATATTTCAGCTGAAATGTCGTGCACATGTCCAAATGTTAGTCCCGTTGTTTCTCCGTATTTCAAGACAACATCTCCAATTTTGGGATGACAGCATTGAATCCCGCTATCGGGAAACTTTAATATTCTTCGAAATCCTTTAAAAATACAGAAAATTTCATGAACTATAAGATATTTTAATTTACAATTCAAGAGTCAAAACACGGGAGATTTAAAGTAGCTCAATACTTCTACATAATATTTATGATGGAGTTAATTTATTTTTAAAGCATCTTCAAGCAAAGAGCGTGCATGCTTAAACATCTTTTCCACGCGGCAAATACCTAACATAATATTAAAGATGTTTAGTTAAAAAAGGAGCATAACAAATAAATGAACTTCAACAATGCCAGGTTCTGGCCCTATCTTAAAATCAGGACAAAGTCAACAGCGCAACTTTTTTTTATCTTTTTTTACTTTAGCGCCACCGAGAGAAGGGCGCACGGTCATCTGTTTCAGTTTTTAAAGAACACCGGGCAAAAGTAGATAATTATCATAGTCGTTATTATAGGCATTGGTTCTCATTTGCGCAATGTCAGTAGTTCATGATTCATGAAGGTAGTTCAAAGATGTAATATTTTCGAGCGCCGTACGACCAAATATTGTTAAGACCATTTGCCCTAAAACCACGGGCATACATATTTTTGGACCGAGTAAAAGGGTCAGACAGAATTCTAGGTGTTCAACGGACCATGCTTACTTATAATCCTCTGCAATTTCATGAATATAATACTTATGAAGTAAATGGAACACAATAATTGACCTTATGACGGAATGACAGACAAGGTAAAAAATATAGGCCATTCCATTTGCAATTCCGAAAAATATTTTTCATTTTGAATTCGAATCTTAACACACCGTCACCTATATTGGCCCAAAATTTGTATTTATATTTAACTTCGATCTGCAATTGGTTTTAAATATTTTAAGAATAGAACGACATTCAACACTTTCTTGCAAGATTTTCTCCTTTAAACATTCCCGGAGAATTGTGAAAAATTAAGGCTCTGATGGTAATCTCTTCTTATTGATTTTTCATGTTGAAAGAAGATGCTTTTAAAACAACTAATCTGGTATGAGTTTTTTTTCTCTTTGCGTATTTACGTACGAGTTAAAAAATTTTTTTTTGACAATCTTACAATAACTTAATTAGTCTCTACGGCAAACATTTTGATGCCCCCTAAAAAGAACCGTTGTTTTTCAATTTATCAAGCTTAAATCGAGGACACTAACTGTACTCACGTATCTTGGATGACAGAATCGAATTGGGCATATTTAATGTTACCAATAAGCTAGACTTACTGCATGAATCGTAGAAATGTGCTAAAGAATATTTTTTTTTGCGTTTTAAAAAGCGTTTGTGTTATCAAAATATACATAAATAGCTTTATAGCATTGGCCTTCAATTGGTCATACTTACACATATATAAGGTATTTTATATAAAATACATTTGTCTAAAGTATGTATAGCACATGCAAATAATACAGTCATTGGTGATTGTACTATTCGTTTATTTTCGGTGACTAAATATAGTTTTTTCATCACTAAAAAGGATAATGCATACCTATTATTTCTGTCAAGACTAAATGACCGAAAATACATAATGGATATAGCTATGGCAGTTTGTATTGTGATCGTTAATTTAACCGAAATCGGACGTGGAATTACCTACTTTTCAAGCTTTCGAGACCAAATATGCTTGAGCATAATATATTTTCAATCTCAAACTGTTGGAAATGATGGCCTCTTATTATGTTTGCATCATTTCCAACAGTTTGAGATTAAAATATATTTTGTCTATAAGTCACATAGTTGTACAGAGGATTCGTAATTTTCCAATTTTATATCACTTCATGTAAATTTATAATAACACGAAACGGCTGTGTTGAAAATAATAGATCGTGGAAGAAATCTGTCGTGCTTTTTTATTTTACAAACTAAGAGGTTGACAAAGATAAGTTTAAGAATTGCAGTACAAAAATCGTCGAAAATATATGTTTCAGTAATTGTACTTGTGTAAATTGTATTAGTTTGATTTTTTACATATAACTCCCAAACTAGTCTCATGAGGACAAACAATAACAAATTATTATATCTTGTAATTTTGTTCAAAACAGTAAAATAGTATACCGTATTTCATCCAGTCAAAGACAATTTCTTTTTCCACCAAAGGAGCTGTCAATGCGATTGCTGCTACGTCAATATGTGGCTTTCCTTGGTATGCCACTGCCTCAACTTCTCCTTTTTGTACATCTGACGTAACAAGATTTTTATCTGATTTGTGCATGAAAGGTGTTTCGATATCGAGCATTTTAGCCAAAGTTTCATCTGGTAGAACTGCATGCGCCGCTGTCAGAGCATAAGACGTATCCGTGTCGTTATTTGTACCTCTTCTTTTCAGGTTTCCTTGGATTGTACCGCTTCCAATTATGCTTTTGTCCGAAGAAATCTTTGTAGAGTGCCTTTTCATCATCATAGCTTGGCGAACATCTACATTGTATCCTTCAAATGTTTTTGGGAAGGCGTCCATTCCTATTGGAATCCACTTCTTTAAGTAAACGAAAATGACCACGCAACCTTTTTTTATGTAATCAATTTCTCTATCAACCTCTCCGAAACGCTTCGACTTGTAAAAGCTGTAAGAAATACGTGAAATGTTCGGGTTTTTCGAAAACTGTTTACGTGCTTTTCCTATAACATTGATTATTCCTATTTCGTCCTCTTTTGATTGAAAATGCAAAGCTTCATTCATTTCCTTTTGACGAATATATTGCTCTTCTTCACTTTTTGTGTATGCATACTTTATTTTCAATGGAAATTCGTCGAAATATTTTCGATCACTAGGGCAGGTAGAAAGTACAACAAAGTAGATTTTTTGATTTTTTGGACTTTTGGCCGGATATATAACCTTTGCATGTCGAATGTTCAACAGTATGTGTTTACTTATAATGCGGCATAGAGATATTAAATCGTCCTTTCGCTCATGTAGAAATTCAACAGCGTCGTTAAATATTCTGTTATTCGTTGGACTGATTCCATTTTGTAGCAAGTAGGCAATCCCGTTGTAGTCGCTTTCTTTCAACTTTGTCTCCCAGTCTTCAATTGAAAACAAAATGACAAAAATTAACTTCTTCAATGAAAATTGAGTATTTGACCTTTGTATTTGATCACTGGTAAAATTCAATTTTGGCATTGACTTCATCGTATGTACTAATTTTGATCTGCGACTTTTTCAGTATCGCGCTATGCCTGGATTACTGAATGAATATTTCCTGTGTTTCCATACGATTTGAGTAATTGCTATTTTGCCTTCTTATTTTCTTTTCTTCTCTAAGTGATTAACAGAACCGAACGGAAAATTTGCATTAACATTAACATTTCAGCAAAACAAAATGCTTTTAGCAAAAACAGACATAAATGATTGAAATATCGCCACACTAAATATTTGCTAACTTACATCAAACATTTTGACGGAATCTGTATTTCATCAGCCGTATAAAGATGTTTTGCATTTAAATAAAAGGTATTTTAATGGTGAATTAAATATCATGTTTCAAGCATTAAATGCCCTTTTTATTGTTTGTGAAGTTAAAAAGGTTGGAAGAACGTAATAATGGTCAGGCCAGTAGGCCAGAATTCTTTTAAATGAGTTTTATAAATTTGGATGTCATAATGAGGTATTTGTTTTCTGTGCAAATGTTTGTTAAGTTATTTGATAAAAGTTATCTTCAAGACAAACGATTTTTTTTATTGTACCACATTTTAAGAAAGGTACTGTAATTGACGTTCAGCGGTATTACTTTGTTGAGCTTTGTTTAAATACTAGACTCAGTAAATGGGCAGAATATTATCATGTGTATATGGAGGCCCAGGCTGGTTTAGGCACTATTGATAATATATTTGTAATAGATAGTATAATCACATATTTACATAATAACAATAAGAAATTATATACAGCGTTTGTATACTTTTCCAAAGTATTTGATAATGTTGTAAGATATATACTCTGGTATAAATTGTTAACATTTGGTGTAAGGGGAAAGATGTTCGATATCAAACGTTTGATATATCTTAATGTTAAAGGCCTAGTTTACTCCTTCTATAAGTGACCCCCCCTCCCCCCCCCCAAAAAAAAAAACAGAAAAAAAACCGTGTATTATACACAATGTCTGTGTATTGATCTTAATCTAAATGCCTAATTGTCTTAAAAGATCTTCGATCTGAATATCCTGCTGTGCAGTTTTGAAGCTTTTATTATAGAAATGGACAATCAATGGCCATAAGCCAATGAACAAATAAACAGGAAATTGGTCCCTATTGTGACATCAGTGCAATAAGCAGGGGATGCACAACAGGGGATTGCCATGCCAAACATTCCTTTAACTAGAGCTGTCACAGGAGTGACGAATACCCCCAAATGCCGCCTGGACACAGGAATGGCAAACCATTCCTTTAAAAAGAGGCCATAACTCCAAGGTTACTGCACACTGCATCTTTTTCATCATGCATGTATTGTTTTATTTAAATCTGTTGAGTAATTTAGAAGTTACACTGCTGACAAGAAAAACTAGCCTTTCACGGGTTATCGTCCGGAAACCGTTTTTCTATTTTTAGTAACAGTGACCTTGACCTTGGCCCCACCAGCCCCAATATCGAACTTGACCTGTATCTTCTGATGTTACACCTGTGTACCAAATTGTTCAAATCTGTCTAGCCTTTAATGAGTTATCGTCCGGAAACCGTTTTTCTATTTTTAGTAACAGTGACCTTGACCTTGGCCCCACCAGCCCCAATATCGAACTTGGCCTGTATCTTCTGATGTTACACCTGTGTACCAAAAATTGTTCAAATCTGTCTAGCCTTTCATGAGTTATCGTCCGGAAACCGTTTTTCTATTTTTAGTAACAGTGACCTTGACCTTGGCCCCACCAGCTCCAATATCGAACTTGACCTGTATCTTCTGATGTTACACCTGTGTACCAAAAAATTGTTCAAATCTGTCTAGCCTTTCATGAGTTATCGTCCGGAAACCGTTTTTCTATTTTTAGTAACAATGACCTTGACCTTGGCCCCACCAGCCCTAATATCGAACTTGACCTGTATCTTCTGATGTTACACATGTGTACCAAAAATTGTTCAAATCTGTCAAGCCTTTCATGAATTATCGTCCGGAAACCGTTTTTCTATTTTTAGTAACAGTGACCTTGACCTTGGACCCACCAGCTCCAATATCGAACTTGACCTGTATCTTCTGATTTTACACCTGTGTACTAAAAATTGATTAAATCTGTCAAGCCTTTCATGAGTTATCGTCCGGAAACCGTTTTTTTATTTTTAGTAACAGTGACCTTGACCTTGGCCCCACCAGCCCCAATATCGAACTTGACCTGTATCTTCTGATGTTACACCTGTGTACCAAAAAGTTTTCAAATCTGTCTAGCCTTTCATGAGTTATCGTCCGGAAACCATGAAAACCGACAGACCGACCGACAGACAGACCGACCGACCGACCGACCGACAAGCTCACTCCTATATACCCCCTCAAACTTCGTTTGTGGGGGTATAACTAGGCCTTTATGTAAAAAGTGAAATATAACAATGAATTACGTTTTGATTTTTTAGGTTGATTAGGGGTTTCATCAAGGAGAATCCCTATCTCCGTTTTTTATCCATTTATCTGAAAGGCATGTAAGAGAATGTATGTATTAATAACTATTGATTTTGAATTGTTTAATATAGTTATATTACCATATGCTGATCTTTGTTATCTGATACAGAGTCAGGATTACAAAAAAGGGTTGTTATTATAAGAACAATTTTGTGAAAGATGGAAATTAAATTTGAATCCAGAAAATTTATATATAAGAGTATATTTTAATGCATTGGAGGCAGTTTTAAACACACAAGTTGTTTATCCAAATATTATTTTATTTCAGTTAAGCATAAAATGGAAATTTTCAATAGTCTAAGTCATCAAGTTACCGGTCGGAAATATTGGGTTTCAGAACTTAACTTACACTAGCGTTTTTTGTAAAAAAAATGTGAAAATACAGACCTACAATTGTTGTGCATTGTGAACTTTATTATTGTAAAAAAGTTCTGTGAATGTCATGAGATATTGGTCAAAGATTGTAATAATGGCATGCAATGAGAGGATAACCCAAATGGTAAGTCATGGACTTACACGAAGCCATTTGTGACAAGCATTTGGTTTTGATAATGGTTTTTAAATTTGGCAGTTTTATTTTGAAGAGTCTATTTGAGTCTTAACATATATACATGTATCTTTATTTGAATTACCACTCTATTGTGTTATGTAAACATATAAGAAATATTACACACCACTGAGGGTCATATGACATTATAAGGACCGGCCAGTCAGCCCCCGAAGGTGTATATGGACCGAGGCGTTAGCCGAGGTCAATTTACCTTCGGGGGCTGACTGGCCTGTCCTTACAATGCCATATGGCTCAAAGTGGTGTGTTATAGTTCTTATATTATACCGAACACCTTTTTTACTACTTAATAATTTTAAAGTGCCTTTGATGTGTTTTATTGATCAAATCTAATAATGTTTACTTTAAAAAAAATCGTTGTGAAAATTACAAGCAACACCCACCTGTTTTATATAAACAATGAAGGGACACTTTTATGTAAGGTTTAATACATATATATACGTCAATGAATTCAAAAGATTATTAGCGCGCAAATAAGACACATTTTGATGGCAAGTTACGATCCTTCCTTTGAAGAAATGATGCCCAAAATCAAGTGATGCAGTGCTGTATTTATGAGCATAAGTAAAAACATTGCAATTTAAGGACATTGTTTATTTGGCGAGAATTGCAAAAGCTCCAAAAAACATTTACTGTCAGCAAAAAGCAGACAAGACTAGTGACAAAAAGGCAGTTTTGAAATGTGGAAGTAAATTTGCCGATATTAAACGTTGCATAACCCGTTTTTTAGCTTAAAAAGTAAAGTCTATAATCCTATTGTGTATCGTCTTCCCGTAAATTCTAAGCGAAAAAGTGAAAAAATAACACAAATAATAAGTCCAGTAAAAGTATTATATTTCATTGTTTCACATACATAACAAATATGTATGTGCGTCAATTCTTTGTCTAAGATCACGAAATCTCTACAGAAGAAACACTGATTGTTGGCAGGAAAAAATGTCGACACTATTTTGACGTTAAATCGTTAAAAGCCTGTGGTATTGATTGAGTTTTGGGTAAATATTTTTGATCGCGTTGTTTTGTGACCTGTTAATACTATTTATGACAAATTTGCTCATTCAGAATGTAGGTGCAAATTGTCCCTGTTTAGCAAATACTAATACTAATCCAGAAAATTAAAGTTTACGTCACTGGTAAATATATTAAATTATGATCAGGATGTTAGTCAGAAAGTGGTGTGAAAACGATAAGCTTTATTATGGCCACTTCGGTTTCAAAGACGGCTCTACACCTGATACAAAATTAATGATAAGGCCCTTTAATTGGCAAAGTTAACCACATTCGATGAATCTAGCCTCTCATAGTAACTTAAACATTTTTTCCCCTTCTGAGCAAATGAAGTGACAATTGTAACGGAGATAAAACATTCGTTGCTGATGATATACTGTCACAAAGAAATATTAATTTTGCACAAATTACTTTGAAAGGCAACTATATTTGAAGTTATTTTTTCAATTTTCGTTTTTCTTTTCCCCAAAATATGTGATCAATAATTATTTTAAGCGATATTTATTTTGTTTAGACAATTTAACAGCAGAAATTATTCCTACACACTTTTAATAAACATAGATGGGCGTCCCCCACAGGCGACATTAACAATGTGCATAGTTCTAGTTGATGCGGAAAATGTGATGTTACGACATAGCTATTATTTGTTGATACTATAATTGTGCCCGCCAGTGTTTATGGTGCTTTTGTTTGAGTGTGTTAATATCTAAATTAAAAAAGTCGATACATTGCAAATACCGTTATTGACATAAGTGCTATTAGTTAAAAAAGACAGTGTAACGTAAAAATGGCTATTATATGTTAAAATGCAAGGTACAAACGGTCACATCATGATCAGAAATCATGATAGAAACACCAAATATATGATACGCATTGGCAACGTGCGTACAAGGAATTGTCGAAAGATCAATAATTTCAGTCAGATCTATTTTGAGTGTCACAAATCAAGTTGAACATTAAACTTTCAAAATTTAATGAACTTTGCCTAAACCGACATAATAAAATGGCTCCAATATGCCTAAGACAAAAAGATGTCAATCCTTGAAGATTTGTTTCAAATATGAAGAGTATCTGGATACAATTGGGAATTAATTTTGCGTAAATTTTGTTCTTACATTATAGAATCGGCGGAAAAGTAAGACAATGCTTTTGGAATATATCAAGAGAAAAAGTAGGCAAATGTTGTAACGTAACTGTAGTAGTGAATGGATACTTGTGCAGCATTTTTCATAATGCTTTTGTGTATATACCATATTTTGTAATAACCTTCAAAAGAAATTATACGTGTGCAGATTTTTTTCATCAAAGTTTGCTCGGTCGTTTGATTTTTTATAATCCCAAATGGGAAATGGTATCCCTATGGACAGGCACCGGACATCCCCCCGTACCAAAACGGATATTAATTCTAACGGGGATTTAGTCTGGTCACTTTTCATGTCTTATTTCACGAGACAGCACTTAGCTTTCACAAGCTATTTCCTGAAATTTCAATTTTTTGAAATGCCGTCACTTATCCATCACCTAAATGTTCTTGTTTATTTTCTTGAATACTAACACAAATCAGGAGTAAGATTATTTCGGAAAAGTTTATTTAGGAATGAAAACACGTTCCAAAACCAATGTTATGGCTTTATTTAGCATTGCTGAATGCATTTAAACAAACAGTGTGTAAATTTCAGCACTCATCAAAGCATGGAAAGGGACCAGACAACGACAAAAACGTGATACGGACTTTTTTATTTCGACATTCCGTCGTCTTTCACTGAATTATATTGAAAAGAAAATTCACAGGCATATACTTTTTGTTTTTATCTGATCCTATTCCATATCACATGGTTATTTATGATTAATAACTTTAGTACGAATATTTGTTTCAATTGAAAGCACGGTAGTTATTACTTTCCAAATCACTGTTTATGATGTTTGAAGCAGTTGAAGGATAGGCGACATATTTGATTGTATCTTTAATTAAATTATGACCCTTACAAAACGGTTGCGGATGGTCAGAACCGGTCACGTTTTATTGGTGTTTTTTTTATAAACAGTTTTCTTATAAAGTATAAGGAATATTATCAGCAATGCAAATATATTTTAATTGACGGTTTTTAAAGTAAAATCTTCTTGCACATGTTTTGGACTTTTATCACTGAATTAACAACAGCGAACATATTTAAAATGAGTGAAAGTATCAACTTAAAGAACTACATTTGAAATCATTTGTAGTTCAAAACAGAGTACCTCATTTATAAACAAAAACATATATAAAAAGTGATACGAAATTGCACATGTTAAAATAGATATTTTCGGAAATTAACACAACATACCATTTATAAGGAAATGTTAATTATATTTTTGAAAGGAATTTTTGAAAGGAATTAAATATATCTTGTGACAAATACTAATGTGACAATGTACACTTGTATACTATAAAATAATAATAACTCATGAACCCATTGTTGCATAATCTAAGCATACTTTTTAAAATGATTATGCCAAATATATGCTTAGAATATTGAAATGTTTAAACGGTGTTTTAAAAAGGAAAAGAGTATTACATAAAAGCTTTCGGTTATAACGATCAGCCCTTTTTTTAAATGACGGAGATTGTAAAATCATATATGCTTTCTTTTTAGATGGTTCGTGTACAGAGTAAACACATTCATGTGTTGTCATGTGCATAGCATTAACATTTTGATTTAATGTTTCAGTCAAGTTTTATTCTTATGTTTAAATATTTATACTTTAAATGGCATTAAAAACGATTGTTTCAACATGTGCATGTATATGAAAGTCAAATGGTATTGTGCTATCTTTGATGAATAGCATTACAACTATTTTCAGTTCATCCCTTATATTTCTGTAATATAAGTTGCTCACTACATAGTAAAATTATATTGTTAATAAATATATATGTAAATTTAGCACAAAAATGTTAACGTGTAATACAAATGTTCTGATCTGTTTTGTTCTGTAAATGGTTAGACTTTTGGTATGAAAATACGAATGTTTGGTATTTTAGAGAAATAAACATTTATTATACAGCTTACCCAGCTCAATAACCCCTCTTCCTGAGTTTTCAGTCTTTTCAGGTATGCTCATCGCATCTTCTTCTTTTTCTATGGGTATTTCAACATCAGTTCCTTTCGTTGCCGATTGTTTTAAACGTTCATTGTATTTTTTGTCAGGCTGAATCACAGTACATTATTAAAACTATTATTGTAAATCAATGTTGAACTCATTAAGTTTCAGATTTTAATACAAAGGTAATACATTCGACATTTTGATGTTCAAAAATTAGTTCATTTTAATTAAACACCCATTTTTAAAAAGAATTAAAATATGTTAATTGTTTGACCTAAACAATACTATCAGCTATGATGTAAACAGCGTTAAAATGTTATTACACTTATGTCTCGTTATAGATCCGAATGTAATGTTAATCATCCAATAAAGGTCCAGTAATCCAGATTTTTGATACAGATGATTAATTGTTCGCGCAACTAAAGAACCACAACAGTTACCAAATGGAGAAATAACATAAACAATAATATACTTGTTCGTGTGTGTCCATATGCGGCGTCTGTATTTTGTTATCCGAGACTTGCAAGGCATTCTCCCCAGTGGTATTTACCTGTAACATACACTTCTTTAAACAAATTAAATAATAACGAATAACGTTATAACAGATCAGATGTGACTTGTCTTATTAATCGATAGTGATGTTGGGATATATTACTTTATAATACACCTGATAATACTATATTTATGAATGATATATAATATATAATATTAACTAATACTACTGATATTTTTATTTAACTGTATTATTCATTGCATCAGGTGTAGCTAGAAAAAGAAAATTTAACCTCTAATTTTCTTCCGAATCAATATTTAAAACCATCCTTTTCTGTTGTACATAATAGAACATACGCTCGACATGGCAAATTAAAAAACATGTTAAAATACTTTTATATGCACTGTTTACACGACTGAAGGATAATTTATCATAACATCGAAATGTTAAATGGAACCTTAATAACAATTTAATTGTTGCGATTTATCATTCTCTAACAAAATTATTTTAAAGCTTCAGCGGTATTTGTGTATAAAAAAGAAACTTAACAAGAACCGATGCTTTCCATTTAAATAGTTTATGCGTATACATGAGTAATCCTTTAAATGGCGTTTATTAACGGATATTTACTCTTGATGGGTACCTTTTTATTCTACCGTGTGACACGTGCTTTACACTAAGACTAAATTACTTCGTTTGGAAGTCAAGACACAGATGTACCACGGAATGAATATATATACCACGGCTTAACTAAAATGTAACATATAGTTAAACATGTCCAGTTTCCGAATCCTATGAATTCAATAAGGGTCCCTTTGTTACTGTTGGTCGGATATAAATAAATGCATCTTCAAATACTCACTTTCTCTGCTATTTCTGGTTTCGACAATTTTAAACTTGCCGTTTCGCGATTGCCTATTGCATTGGGCTCGTCAGATTGGTTCACATTTTCAGGTTCTTCAGCAAATGTCGCCGTTCGTAAATCATCCGGAACAGACTTCTTATATTCAATGTCGTCAACACCGTCCTTTGCTCGATATTTGTCATCCTTCGCACTAAATTAAAAAAATGCAACGTAAATACAGTTAAGAAACCGCCATTTCTAGCAAACCGGCACGCTGAGCAAGGGACACACGGCAAGCGCCATAACGACAATGAACTATAGACACAAGCACATCAAAATCACATACACAAATACAAATACTAAGAACAAACTTACACCACGTACACAAAAACAAACATCGCAAACATACCCTACCCTTATCAAAATTGCTTTACCTTTAAATGATTTGATTATCTTCTTGGAATGGTCAGTGAAACAAGATTTGACTGAAACTCTAGTCTACTGGGGGCTTAAACATTTTAGAATTACCTCACAATTGTCCCATCATTTATCAATTATTACTTAATTTAAATAAATAAGCCTAATAAGAGCATGCATCAACTTAAAAACAATGAAGAATTACGCAGAAAATAACACATAAACTGATAAATTTATTCCAAGTAATTAATGACCGCATACCAACATTACCTGTAAACAAAGTAAACAAAGGAATCGTGTCGGAGCAACAGTGCTAGCTCTTAAGAGGTACGATCAATCAAATACAGCTCGCCTTAACAAGGTTTAAAATAATGTCTTCATTTAGTCTAATAAAAGAGGTATCAAACACGATGATAAAAAAATCTACGCTTTAGCAAAACAAATACAGTGGCATTGGCCACCAAGAATGGTGAAGACACGTTTGTCATTATGTTTTGGGGTCTGCATATTGAAATGGCGGCATTTCAGTCCATTGGAACCCTCCTGCATAATGTTGGATGGACAGAAGCCGTTGTTGAGAAAGGGACTGCTTCCTCGTGGACAGCAGAATTCTTTCTTTCTGTTCCACGTGTCACTACAGCACGGTAAATGCACCAGGTTACAGTGAGCACTCGCTTTAATCTGATTAAGGAAGCATACAGGCTGTTCTGTTCAGAGGCCAATAAACAAACAAAGGATGGTCTCAGTATCGCTGACTTGTGTTAACAAAACGCAAAACTGAAAGTTCACAAGTTCAATGTCGCAATCCAGTGTTGAAATTGGAATGAACAATACTGCCCATGTTCCGATCACTTTAAGAAGCAGACTTTACTTTATACCGTCAACTGCTGTACGAGTTAATGTCATTTTGTTCTGCAAACAACAATGTGAACTGTGCACGATGGTTACCCTTTCATTTGAGAGACATAGTGTTGCTTGAACATACACATCCACTGCTAGCTGCATAATTCCATAACAGAATTCCATAACAGTAAACTTGTTGTTCACAAATCTAATCGGGAATTTTCAGCTAATGACCAAGCTCATGAGCGAATGTTGTTATAAAAGTTGATGGTGGTGCCATTTTTGTGACTGTAGACCCATCTGCATTACAAAAATGTGGTTACCGAACCTGAAGTCAGTCACTTGCTTACTCAGTATGAAAAGACATCTGAGGCCAAGGATGCAAATGAAAATACCGGACATCCTAAACAGACAGAACAAACACAAAAGGCTTTCTTCGATAAAGTACAGAAGGTGTACACTGTATTGAACAATATGGGCAATCCACTTACTGAGGAGCCTGGGAATCTTTTTACACTGGGTAAAATACGTATTGCCCATCTTAGTGGTACTGAAATGTTTGCTTCTCATTATGATAACGGTAAAAATCGCTTAAATGAATTTCTGAAATGGATGGATACAGAAGGAGTATTCATTTTCCTGTTCGTCGGTAATCTACACTTTTTATATCCTGCCTATCTAGAGAATGTGATCTGACGGATGTTTTCAGCATGAGAGTCTTTCCCGCTGCACCGAGTGATCATGGTACCTTTCACAATGCCAGAAATCGCAGCCTGTGCCTTTTCTAAAGACTCGTTTAGTCTTCCTGATACTGAGCTAGAAGCTGGCGTAAGATAAGATTTCGCGAAGGATTTTGTTTTCGGACGTTGAGTTTGAAATTTTTAAAAGTGTATACCGAGTAGATAAACGGTGTCGACTTAACGTGCAAATATAAAGTCTGGAAGAAGCCAGACAGTGTCAAATATTGATAAACTGGGAATGTATAAAGGACACATCACCGTAATAGATAAGAACTTTTTTGGGGAAAAATCAATTATATTTTGGTAACATTTATTAATATGTATACCTGTTTAGGTCATACGTATATAGCAGTCATTTGTATAAATTGAACTTTGTTTTGTGATTAACGTTGGTGCAGAAACATGCAATCGGTAAAATACGGCAGACATTTGGATAACGAAGTAGCTGGAAAATGATAGTAAGACAAACGGGAGTGAGTTGGAACTCCGAACATGTTTGATGGATCACATGTACCTACTAAATAAAGGATATTTGTTTGTTTCAGTAGTTGATCGTAATTTTGTTCACCGAATGGTGTAGCCACGAGTTAAGTATTCACTTTTGATGTCCACGAGGTGAAATATATTGCGATCATACACTGAAACATTTTTTTCTTTCTATTGTATGCATTAAAGAAGCATTTCATCAGAACAACGCGCCAAACTGTATGCACAAGAAGCGTCACTTCGGAAATTGCGTCATTGATTTTGTGTCCCATTTCGTGCGCGCTATATTTAATCAACAGAATACCATTTACACTTATAAATCTGTATGAACCAACGGAAAGGATTTATTAATATAACCGCGTAACTCAATATTCAACTTAAGAAAAAAGCACTCTTCCGAATTTGTTTTAAAAATACTTGTTACTCGTTGTAACTTATGTAACAACATTATAACCCTGATAAGATGCCTGCCCGAATACTCGGTTTGCAGTCAGATTTTTGAATATTATACATAGAACCGTTTTAAGAGAAACTTTTGGCAAGAGTAATACATCTTTCTCAACAAACTCGACCCTCTGTAATTCAGTGTAACTGATGTAAGTATAGTCTTTTATAAACTACAATGGTCAGAGCTATCATTGAATTTGGTATAAATTGAGAAAGGCAATTGTAATGATCTTTTCTTCTCCTTTTTTTCTTCAAAACTTTAATAATATTATTCGGTCAAATGTGACAATCAAAGCATGTTCCTATAGCAACCACGACTTTCAATCCGAATCAATAAAACTGCATTCATATTATCGGATTGTTTCCTGAGGCTTAAATGAATCATGAGTTTTAATAGCTGATCATTTGTACGTATTATTATAAAAACTTAGATAGTAAGTAATTTGGAATAATAATGCGTATCATTTCAATATAGTATTTTTGTTAAGGTTTTATTGTATGAAATATCACAATGTCTTTGGGTATTCGTTATACGCAGAGCATGTTCTTACATGGGAAGTACCTTGCAAGTGTATAAATGTATTTCTTAGAATTACTACCGGAGTTGTCTTTCAATTAGAATACACAATCAAGGAATGAAATAAAACAAACGTCTTCAGTTTTTGTGACTCATATGATTTTTTATCACATATTTTAACGAATTTATCGTTTGGATGCTGATTTACCTTCACATAATGTATTGGTTTAAACCACAGAGAATATCATTCATCTCCAGAGTAAATAAACATAACTTATATTTGTGTCCGTTCTTATCATCTCTCAGTTATTGTTGTATACGAGTTTCAAAATGTTTATACCATCAGAAAATATTTTTCTGTCCGGACAAGGGCGAATACTTCTTGTTAAAACTTTTAAATTCGAGGTTGTTTGAAACAATACAGCTAAACTTTGGGTCTTACAAAACTTTATACGAAGAAGTTGTAGAAAAAGTCTATTTCATTTCAAGTTCGATGCCATCCAATAAAATACGCAGTTGTTTTAGATAAAATAAACGAACCTGATTCTGCAAATTAGTATGAACTTATTTAAACATACTTATTTGCAAAATCGGGTCCGGTTATTTGATTTAAAAAATCTGATACTCGTATTGTATTTAATGTTTTATATTTAGGCTTTTTTAGCATTACTATATCTGCACATTTACATTTATTGACTTAAGCGTAGTCTTTTTAAATGGTTAGTCTGTTTTCTGTTAGTTGACCAGGGTAAGCATCGTTGTTTAAATTTTCTTGCTTTTGCTTGCCCAGGGTGGCTTGGACTGTTCAACCACGTAATTGATCGGCTACGGTGCTCTAATTCTTTTATTTATAGGATTCCATGATGAAAGTTTAGAATATTTAAAACGACTGCGTGTTCTGTATTGCTTGAATTAAAAGTCTGATTATTTCTAAAGAAGTTTGCATATATAATTGTTGACCAAACCTGTTTTTCAGTGTTATAATCGTGTTTGTTTATTTTGTCTGCTGAGCACAGATCTGGTCGTTGTCATGTCGTTATTAATTGACATGTTACATTGCATCAACAAAAATTACTTCATATCTTTTCTATAAACTTTATATCATGGAACGATACGTGTATCTTTAAGCAAGGTAAGATGTTTGAGTTATCTTGAGTTGAGTTGAGTATTTTGTAAGAATGACATTAAATAGCACGTATGCAATCAAGTATTTACAATCACAGAGGTACATGCCTTTTGAATTCTCATATGCTAATTTGAATCAGTTTGCTACGAGCACTTCTGTGATCAAGCCTGAACAATAAATTTCTCATAAAATTTGGGATGTGACATTGACAACTCTCACACAATTATATATGAAATCCCTTAAATTGCATGGTTAAGTTCAGTTATTGTCCATTCAAATGCTACGATAAAAATATCAAAGATTTTGACAATAGTTGTTTGACCTTCCAGACAGTAAGCTCATATCGTTCAAGATAGAATGACGTCAAACTTTTTTAGTGTTACCTGCTTGAAATTTAGACGGAATGTTGGTTAACGTATCTTATCTCACTTGATTTACTGCGGGCTGAGGAAAAGTTATTCAATATTCTTTAACTTTCAAAGTCGGACTTATATCACTGTGTTCTCATTTAGATTACCCACATTTCTCTTTTATAGTATCAGCATGTAAGAAAGTAGCTTGTTACTGGAGTGTACTGTCGTTTAAATATTCAAAACATGTACAGAAAATACCTTACGATATAATCAACGGTTTGATTTGAAAAAAAGAAACAATACATACCTACCCAGTCCTTCGAGCAGTCTGAAAAGAGAAGAAATATCCATCATTAGTTAAACGATTGGTGTTTATATGGTGCACTGATGATGTGTATGTAAACTAATAAAAAAGTATTTTGAGACATTTATTAAGTTATATGCTAACAAATTTTTAACGTTATGAAGAATCAATAATATCTGACTATTTTATACTTGTTTTGAAGGCATATTTTGATAATGATCATTTTAACGACAAACGCTGTTGTTAACTTGCTTTCGAAATCCTAACGACTATTCTTATAAGAGTTATTCTCTGATAACATTATTCTCATGCATTTTATAAACCGGACATAAGGCAAGACATTGCGTATTTAACAGGATATATAGATGAATTAAAACATAAAAGGAAACCTTTATCAGAGTTGTTATTTAAAGTCACTGTTATCAATATAAAATGATCGTTGGCATCATCGCCTTGTGAGACTTTTTAAACAGATGACACAAATTGGTTAATCTTTGAATCATACATTACCGGTTGCAATATTGGAATGCATAATGCGGAACGTTAGATTGGATAATGTTGTATCTGCGACACCCATACATATTTTGGAAATGCTATATATCAATTTATTACTTTGTTGATGTCATTTCAAATGAAAATTTCGGCTGTAAACAAGACCAGAAATTATTGATATGAAACGAATTTCTAAATGAAATTTCCCTATTAAATTCTTTAACGTTTTCATTTTTATTTCAATTTTAGAGTACGTCACTGCATTGGCCCAAACGATCACGTGACTAATGAAGCTTGTAGGACATATGCAGATCTTGTATTAAACATTATTTACATATGCAGTACGATGTAAGTTACCATATTGAAGAAAATGTCAATGCTAACAAAGACACACTAATTAATATGTAATATAGGGGTGTTATATACAGATACTAGATTTCAAGATCACGTTACCAATATCTTAAAGTGACACTCATACTCAAAATCAATACATTCACATGTATAACAAACATACATTTTGAGTGATGGACCTTAAACTGCTTTCTAAATGATGCATATACGGAAAAACACTGAAAACAAGAATGTAATTGTGTATTTAATAGCTGAAAACGCAAAACTATTAAATGATTGGTGAGTGGTAGAAGATTTACTGTGATTTACTATCGTCTCATAAGGTACCGTGTTTTCAGCACAGTTCATTTAAGTGAAACTCGGTTTCTTTCATAAGAATCTTTGTTTTTGACATTTATTCACCCTGTTTGCTATATTAAAACAATTGTATTATTTGTGGTCAACCTTTATTCTAGCCTAATATTTAAATTCAGATATCAACATACAACTAGTATACAAATAACCTACCTTCTTACGTAAATTGTTAAATAATATTTGTTTTTTATGTACATACATATGATACAAAAGTGTATGTGTAAGCGTGTGTAAGCCTGTACTCGCCGGTATGTGCACAATTTAAAGTAATCGAAGGTGCTGAACATGTTTTCTTCTATTGTACACTATTCACAGAGCCACACATAAATATTTTTAGAAACACAATTTCACCCATTTAGCTCTGATAAATTACGTTTAGGTCTTAACAGCTTTTCCGACGATCGAAATGTCTGTGTCTACAGAGATTGTCAATGTTGCTTCAAAAATACCAATCGTTTTTAGTAAATCAAAAGCAGGAGCCTACTTCTGTAGCTCTGTCTTCTTTCACACATCTTTCACTTTAATGTTCTCCTTACATTTTTCCAACAGATAAACAAAAAAACAATATACTTTGATTTAAACATTCCTATCTTACTTTAAAAACACCTTTGCTTGGTAAGTTATTTGATGTATTGGGAGCCTTAGCTGATTTTGGTAAAACTCGTGGCCCAATCCCTTTGCATGTTTGATAATGATTTATTTGTCTCTATGTAAACCTGTTTATTATTTTGTCAACATTTTACCACTGAAGCTCCAACAAGTAGAAAGAAGTTCAACACGGTCATGGTAAAAATCGCGGACAATAGCCTTAAAGTAGAACTGAACTGATATTTGACATTTTATTATTACATATCGATAAGATTGATAATTTTCAAGTTAAATACAATATATTATTGAGTACAATTCATTTTTATAAGGCGGCACTTTTGTTACAAACTAACCCCTGTTCCGTATTTTCCGAAAAACTCCACTAGGCTTTCCTTGGCGTTGCTATAAGTGCGTTGTTCCTGCCCTTGGTACTGCCTCTCAACTTTACGAGGTTTTCAGTCTACTTACAGGGTTTATCACCAAAATAACGAGTAAAACATTAAGATTCTGATAAATCTTTCGAAGTATTCCAATGACGCTTGTAATTTGAAAGTTAATAAAAGGAAATCTAACGAATCAATATATTCAACTAAGTCAAACACTGAAAGTTTGAAACAGTTTCACACTGACGATAAGTCCTGTGTTCCTGAACCGGCTGAAGTCTAAATCTGTGAAAAATTTAGTATACCAGTACTGGTATAATATGCAGGGGCGATTCAAGAATTTCAAATGGGGCACGGTATGTAAAAGTTTTCAATGTCAACCAAATTTTAAATCAAGGTTAGCTAGATAAAACCTGCACAAACTAAAAAATCATTTAGCAGATATTCATATGTATGCATCTATTTAAAACCTTATGCAAACAAATCTATTGTGAAATTTGCAAAGAAGCGCATATGTTGATCATTTTAAAGATGAGAGAACTTCATGCTGGTTTTGACCCAAGGCATTTATTCTCTAGATAGGAATTTGGTGATAATTATTACAAACATATGAACATGACCAGTATGCCATGAATTCACTATGCACTGACAGTTCCAAGCCAGTGCATTTGTAGTCTACGGGATGATTTGTCATAATCTGCCATTCACGGAATCTGACAGAGCTATACAAATTAACTAGATAATGAAGGTAAGTGTGATACGATTTCAAATTGTAGTTATGTCGTTGCATGTGTAGGGGCACATTAAGACTTACTTTGAAGTAATATAAAATATGAAAACTGAAATAAGCATTTTTATAATTTCAGTTGCCTATTTAAGTTTCAGAATATATGTACATTGTACCATTAAAAATAAAAGCTTTAATAGCGGTCAGTGCTTTGCAAAATATTGGGGGGGGGGGCATACATAAGTATACATGTAACTCTTAGAATATATGAAGTCATGTGGAAAGATCTATAAGGACAAAGTTAAAATATTTTGAGTCTAAATAACAAAATGGTCAACACATGTTAATTTTATGATATGGTGATTAATTTCTTCTATTAATGTTTTTAGAGCTGATCTAATAATTTCTTGTAAAACCATTATTCACAATACTATTTAATTTGATTTTCCATATGAATGTTCATGTATTCATGAGCATTTTATGATGCTGACTTATTGAATTTGATTCATCTTCATGATATCCAATCAAATACTACATACCTTGACTGACCATGCAATGCAAGATATAACTTATACACAATAAACACTATAATATAATGTAATATAACTGATACTTGTTTTTATACCAATAATGTTGAAAGAGATACTGTTATAAATATATTCCTTGTAACTGGTCTTCCATTACTCTTATATATTTCAAATTTGATTCAGTGTTTAACCTTACTTTAAATCCTATAAAATTACAATTTACGAACGAAAAGAGCAGTAACATAAAACAAAACAGCAAATGCTGTAAACAGAATATTTCACCAATAAATCCATTTTTCCATTGTTTTCAATGATAAGGACAAAGAAGAAATTGAAAATTTTAATAATGATTAATTGCAACAGAAGTGTATACCTCTTTTCAATAAAAAAGATAAATGTCAACATTTGGGAGTGACAGAATACATACATTGCCCATTTCACTCTTTCTACTCAATGCATTTGTTGCAGCTGATTGTTTTTTTGTTCACAAAGTCGCTTGTATAAATATGGTAATCATAAATTGTCAAGTGGAGGTTATTTTTATAATTAAGAAAACAACTAAAGATTTTTCAGTCAGCTGTACAACAAAAAATTAGAATGATAAGAAGATTGTCTTAAAACATTAAAATTTTAGGTTTAACTGATATGTCACAATTTCGAGAATTTCACTAGCAGATCCAGTTAGGTGGCGGCACACCAGGCAAGTCCCCCCCCTCCCAAACATTTTAGATCACTTTGTTTTAATATAGGAGAAAACGAGTATTAAAATACATCAGAATTTCAAACCCCACTGCCAACGCTTTTAACCAAATACATTTCAGTCCTGAGGGTGACCTCAACGTTAAACGTTTTTGCCTCTAAATTATACCTCCCAGCGTCATAAAACTAAATCCGCTATATAATTTCCCATTGTAAATCAAGCCTCTATTAAAATTTGCACAATTGAAGGATCAACAGCCTTTTAGATAGAAACAACAGCCTTTTGATGACTGTAAATAGTACAATTTTCTAGTAAAGTCACTGTACCTTATTTTCACCCAGAATTATAAACTGAACTTTCCACAAACTCAATGTTGTTGATATATGATTTTTTTCAGTCTTTCTTGTTTTTATTTGTTTTATTATTTTTATGGATCACTCCCTTTTAAGTGGTTCATAAAAGTGTAAAATCATGATGTCATGTGATTATGGTGGCTAAAGACCCATAACTCAAGCTCAATGATTTGTTTACAGATTTATTTTACAACATAATTTGCAAAATAAATAGGCAAAATAAGTGAGTATCACATAAATGGAAACAAACAATTGTTGTATTTAAAATGTCGAAGGACAGTTTTTAAAATCTCAAGGTCTCTTTTTGTTCAATATAAATTAATTGCTAGATTTTTATCCATTTGTTTTAAATGGGGGTATTTTGTTGTTCATTAGATGAATGTTCATGCTCTTTCTTATTGCATAAGGGACCATAAACATGAGTTTCTAGACGAACCACAAACAAAATTATAACAATTCTCCTTTTTTACAAGTGAATGTTTTACACCGAAGAATAAACTCAGTTCCAAGACAGTACTGGACCAATATGCAAATGCATTCCGGTACACAAGATCAACAGTTTTATTTGAGTCAATACTTCTAAGGGGCGCCGAAAAAAAGAGGATGTTGGGAAATGAAAATCCAGCAATGAATTAATAGATGCCTTATTGTTATAGTGTACATAGTATTTGGGTAAGCAGCAGCCTGGTAAGCTCAGTTAATTAGAGTTCATGCTAGCTTTTGAGTATTTGTTGCCTAGAGTCCAACATCGGACGCACTTTTCATCCAAGGTTTACTTTGATGTTAATGCAAGAGTGTCTTGATAAGTCTCTAGATAAAAATGCGAGGGGTGAAGTTTTTGGGTAATCCCGAACATGGAGCATCGGTTAGAGTGCTGTGTTAGTGTTTTAATGATCATAGGTTCGAGCCCATCATTGGGCACTCCTTTCCTAACAGAGTTACTGTAAAGTGTTATTGTGGATGTCATTCTTCGATAAAATACAAGTGATTATCGCATCACTCACCTTTTATTATTCACAATTGTATCTTCCTAAGTAGAGTGCAAAACAGCATTCCATTAAAATGCTGACTTAAAACAGCCAAATGTTAAGCAATTTATGGAATGCTGGTTGTTCCAATTTCCTTGTATCCAAAAAAAATCCAATATATTTATAACCTGTCCTCGCAAGTATTTAAAATGAATGGCATTGCAATTTTCATTTGGTAAATCAATCCATTTCAACCAGCTGCTCCAACATACGAGCACGGTGGTAAATCTTAATGATCGTCTTCATTTCATTATTGCTACCTTATTTTATGCCACTGCCTGTCTGTCATTGACGGCTTCTGAAAGTTGTGTTGCCATGGCATCAATTTTACATGGCTTATTTTTCATCCAAGGGAAGTAACACGTTTATATTTATCGCAAGGATACAGGCTGACTTCATATAAATCAATTCGTATCGCTATTCAAACCGAATTGGTAGACTTTGTAGGTTTATTTCTTATATCAATATATTGGCGATATCAGAAACCAAGAAATATCTAACATATTCCTGGAAATAAAAGCAATGCATTGTGGTAAATGGTGCAATGCACTGTGGTACTCGCTGGGCACTTAATACAAAGGGAGACAACAAAGTGTCCACTCATTTTAAGGGCATTAATTCATTTAGCAACCATAAAATGGACAGAACAGAGGCCGGATTCCGTGGTAACGTTAGACCGTAGAAACGAAATTAACGCTTCGTGTATTAAACTTGAACACGTTAAGTATGTGTATAATTCTCCTATAGGGAAGTACCCCAAGAGAGCACAATGTTTGCCGTTTTAGCTGTTGTTTTGGAGAAGTACCATGTCACTTGAACAGAAGCCTGGACTAAAAAACCATACAAGTATGTAAAAACTACCGAAATATAATGGATGATACGTGCAAATTTAAAGGTTGTCGGCATATGTGGGCTGTTTTAATTATCATTGTGACAAGATCACTAGTTCACGCATTAATATGATATATTGTGACTAGCCTATCGTCAATATGTTACTAAAATACAAACATCCAAAGAACCAATCAAGCTCAACATTGACAATAAATATCCTTGTATTTGACCCTTTTAATATTCTTTGTCCATAACATATGATACGTCAAAAATAATGAAGATATTAACAGAAATGGAACCGGCTATAGCAAAGATGTTTAATGCACTGCATTGTGTAGTGGCCCTCTACCAAGTTTGTACAAATTATGTCCCTGTTGTCAATGCAATACATGCGGTAGATGCCACTTCTTTGAAATACATTGATATACAACCATTTTAATAGTGTTTTAATGAACTGGAATGGCTGAAGCTTGTGCACTTTGTACATAGTACTGTCTAGCTGTCGTCTTAAAAATCGTGAAAAAGATCCGGAAGTGATCACTGTCCATTCCATTAGGGTTGTTTTTACTTGTATATACTTATACAAGAACAACTTTGAATATGAAACTTATTTTGATGGTCGATATGAAAATTGCAATGCCATATGTACCAGGCGTTCCTAGCAAGAATAAGTAACAGTTGTGTTGTTTTTTTTCGGTCATTATTCAGTTGCAAATGTAACGCCGTATATATTTTAAGTTAAAGTATGCTCGTTGAAAAAAATACAGATGTAGTCACTAATAAAAGATACCACCATATTAAGGTGTGCTACATAATTTAGTCCCTTTACGTCACTGTCATTGGCCTTCCACTCTTTTTAAAATTTATTCTATTTTTGTTAAAAATATTATGGTAGTGTGTGTAACTGTAACCAGATATTTAGCCCGTTTGATCCTACAGATGTCTTTAAAATGTTATTTATTGCCTTTTTACATTTCTTTCCAATTTTATCATTTTCAGGAACAGAACACAATTAAATTATTTTGCTACTTTTTAAAAATCATGCATTTGATATAAATGACCAATACGACGATCGTTGTACCAACATATTTGTTTACTTACTTATCTGACATCATACATTTTAAATACCACTCATAAAAAACCCATTACATGTTTGACAAGTTCCATAGCAGCAAAAAAGCGTCAACGGATGCCTAATCAAAATTGATATTTAAAGTAACTTTAAACAATACTGGTTTGCCTAGTGAAACCTAAAGACGCTATAACAATTACAGAGTATAGACCTTTGACTTATATTATCTATCTTTGAATCATGCCTTTTATCATGACTTTAAAGTATTGCCTAGCAATATGAAGTTTACGTTACATGATGTGCAAAGTGTTTTACCAACCTATATCTGCTACAATGATATTGTTGAAGTGTATGATTTGTATTTCAATATTAGCATGGTTACGTATATTACCTATTACCATATAAGAATGATAATGTTTATTACGCATTTTCTTATGAGCATGGTTACATTCTTTACGTATTACTGTATACGTATGGTTACGCTCTTTGTGTATAACCGTATTCGCATGGTTACGTTTATTACGTATTTCACTATAAGCATGATTACGTTCGAAAGGTATTCAATTTAAAAGCATTGTTTAATGTTAAAATGTATACCTGGAATAGTTTATGATATATGCAAAGTTTACATTTGAGGAAAACAACATACATACCGTTTAAACTCTCCGTTTATCCTGAAATTAGAAAGACATCCGTCAATATTTAAACGAGTGGAATGTATGTGATGAACTGATGATGTACATGTACACGGGTTTTGTTGACATTTATAAAATTTTATGCGACCACATGCTTAACAATATGGAGAAAACGATAATTTTATATTGTCAAAAATCGGTTGCATCTGTGACATCGTTGAAAATAAATTCCCTTCTTTCCAAAAAAATAAGTATCGCTATCAGTTAAATATATATAAGATATATACTCTTATACCTATAGAAAGCATGATATGTGATCGAAACAGCAAGATATGTTTATTTCTTATCACTCAAACTAACGGTTCGCTTAAGACGATTATCAGGATTCAATATGTCCCATTAACCTAAAGATATTTTTGTCGGTAAAAATAGTCAACATTTTCAGGATTTTTAAATATAAATAAATCAGAATGAGATATGTTTCCTACTACAAATAATATTGGTAAGTTTTGTTTGTTTTTGCTAAATGTTTTAACTCCGAACTAACAATTTCCTGACAAACACACTTATAGCATATTCAACTGGATTGCCAGTTTTGCATTTTTAGATTTTTAAATGATAACTTACGGTGTGATATGTTCACAAAATAACTCTAGATATCTTAAGGAATTCAACTTTCACTGCTGTAGATAAATATATTTGGACTATTGAACAGAAAACCATTAATGGAAATATATTAATTATATTACAAAACATTCCAACGGTCATTTTCAGGTCATTCAAAGACAGCATCGATATATGTTTGGACAACAGTAAATACAACTGCATCGTCATTATATCTGTATCGGTGATGTACAAATGTAAATATAACAAAGTCATTTATAATGGCATAATAAGTATAATGGAAATATTCCCTGATACTATGAGCATTGTAAGTATCTAACTAATGTTAGCACCAAGCACAATGAAGTAGTACATCGATGTGTTAATTATGTTTAAATGTTTGACAATGCTAGTATTTTTTGACACTAAACTTTGTAACTAAAATATGTTCATTGACTTGTTAATATATACATATCAATGTTCAAATATATTCCTTTCGGACGTTTTATTTCACTAAAACATTCCCATATGTTATTGATGTCACTCACAGCGACTTGACATGCTCATGATTTTGGATCTCTAGTTAACTTCTTTCGGAGTTGTTTTGTAACCTCAAATGCCTTCGTTGACTTTGTTGTTTATACATATCACTGTTCAGATAAGTTGCCTTATGTGACATTAATTTTACCACAGCGTTTAAAATCAACTCAATGCCGAGACATGTTATAAAGGTTCTTTAGCTTCAAAAACTAATTCGAGTGAACTGAATTCAACTTAATGTATAAAGTATAAAGTAACCCAAAGGAACATTTTATATACATGGTTTCTTTGGCTGTTGTCATTTTAGAGATGGCATGATCGATTTAAAAAATCGAATAATCAGGTACTGGTGCATGACTTTGTAAAGTATGCCGTACTTTTGACACGTGAAAAGACTAATACATTGCATACATTTCAAAAATGTTTAATTATAGAAGTGTTTATCTTATTAACAGCGAGTTCCAGAGGGCAAAATCAAATTTTAAAGCCTTTGTAATAGTCTTTAAAGTTTCAATGCAATCCAATTTTTATGAAATAAATAGTATGTATTTCATCAAACGCTACATAAAGATTAATAATAGCAATGACATACTTGCCTCAGGTGAAAATTATTTAAGTTTAACTTTTTTGTTTAAATGTAAAATCTATTCAAAAATTTAACACCATGTTTTCTCCTGATAATTTTGGGCTGAAAAATGCAATGTTGGTCACACTTTCTTTGCATTTTTAAGCGCAAAATCACGGTACTATTATGCTTCAAAGAATATAACGTGTAACTGTTGGCTACTTCTGTGGTAGTTTTGATCTGCTTGAAGGGCATTTATGTGTGTTGTTACCGATCGAGAAGTCTATATACAACGTTTGAAAGCATACACTACTTTTATATCATCAATGTAGTATTAGATTGAACCAAACTTCATCTGTACTTCTCCAAAAACATTTCAAATGAAACTTATTGTTTTTAATTTAACATTCCGTAAGGTACCCGAACAACTCTCATACATTCAACAATATACATAAGGTAGTTTACAAAAAATGACAATATTTTTCTCATTGACCTGAAATCAGAAAACAACTCAGCATTAGTTAGTTGTTATGTTAGGCTGTCTGTAAATTGTAGATATGCATGCACAAGGGCCGGACAGATGTTGTGTCATTGAGTTATTTGTTAACAATGCATTGCTATTTACTATATATTCAAACAATAGTGTCAAAGTGATTATTTTAATTAATTATTTGAATTTAGTGTTACATTTTTATTATTTCTAAATTAACATGGTACTACTCATTACGAATTCCCATACTAACATGAATGCAATTATTTTATTAAGTATAAGCGTATAACATAGTATCGCTTATAACTTATTACCGTATTAGCTTTGTTACGTTATGTACATATTACCGTCTAACATGATAACGCACATGGTTTTCTTTTGCTGTTGACATTTTTTGAATTGTGAATTTTTTGGATGGTATGCCCCACATCAAACATCGAATAATCATTAACATGTGCAAAACCTTGAGAAATATGCCATACATAAAACGCGACCCTCGATTGGTCTGTGTTGAGTTAATGAGAATAATAAATTGCGAATGTTGACTCTTTCATTAAAAACAATGCCAGGCCTTAAAAGTGGCCATTGATTGAATTGGGCTGAGTTCGCGAGACCAAACATTGTTAAACATTTTACACACATTTTGAAAATGCTGAATAGCGTATTTGTTATATCTGAGGTAAATTAAAGGTGAAACTCCTGTTATTTCCGGGACCAAGAAAAGTTAAGTATGTTGCAAACTTAGCTGTAAAATCTGATTTTGAAAAGGAAATTCCTTATTTACCAGAATTTCTGACCGTTGTTAATTTAAAAGACGGTTTCTGCAATTGAAAAAAGTAAGTAATAGCGACTGTTTTATTTATTTTATCGCTTCGAAACAAGCGAATAAAAGCACACGATGGTTAAAGTGTTTGTGACAGACGAAAAGGTATCACCTATCTTATAACGTAGTATATGTACATACTGTATTTATATAAAACTAAATTTGATACATAAGTTTTACAAGAACTTTCAAACACATGTTGAAAATAAATTATTTCCCCGACCGACTTCTATTTCATGTCTATATTTACGCATTTTACAACTAAACAAATGAATATAGCTAACGTATACCATGTTGGCTTGATGTACATTTATATAGAATCAAACACTTAAGTATAACATCGTTTTTGTCCTTTTGGAAATTGTAGTTCATATGTTCAAAGATAATTGTGCATGGATAAAATAAGTTGCGACATTTTTAGAAATATATTTGAGGAAATACTAACACTGGCTCTGTGATTAATAAGATGTTATGTTAGACGAGGAGAATGGATACTGATTGTCTACATGTGGACATTCGAGAAAGAATGTGTGTTTTCCGACTACAACATCTATGTTAAATAAATCTTAAAACATGTAAAGATACAGTAAAACTGAAATAAGATCCAACTGAAACATAATGTTTTCATTCTATTATCATCGCCGTTTCAATGTTAAAATGTAAACATAATATAGTATACGATATATTTAACGTTTGCATTTGAATAAAACAATATACATACCATGCTTTACGCTCTTCCTCCGACCTGAAAGTAGGAAGACATCCATCAAAAGTTAAGCGAGTCGAATGTATAAATAAATATAAATATGAGCAAAAAATGTAATCGGAAAAGTACAATATGTTTTTTTTTATATTGACGGTTCGATCAAGACGATTATCCAGATTCAACTTTAGCTATTTTTTATTACATCACTCACAGTGGTCCATTTTTCCACATTTTTTTCGTCAAGTAGTTTGACAGTGTGAGCTGCTGTAACCAAATATTAAGCCCGTTTGATACAACGTTTTTAATTTTTATTTATATTGCATTTGTCTATACACTGTTGTTTGTTTCCTTTCCATTTGTATCAATTTCAAGGGTAGAAGAAAATTAAATAATGTTGCTTTTTCATGTATCGGAAATAAATGACCAAATACAGCACGATAAACATTTTAAGAGTATGATGATTACAGCTAAGATTAATGTATACATATTTTTAGCCTTCAACGGAAAAGTACCATTAGAAAAATGGCCGGAAGTATTGAATACTTTCTTCTTTTATGGAGCGTTTTACTAATTATAGGCAGGTTGAATTTGAGTTGTTTTTAACCCTGGTCAAGTAAAAGAGACACGTTGTTTATCGCTCTTTTGTGTTTCTATTGTTTAATAATTCTTTGCCATACAACTAATTCTCCCGTATGGTAAAATTGTCTTTCCAACAAAGACACTGCTCTGACAAGATGTGTTAAAAATTTAGTTATACGGTTTACTGCCATTTGAAGAATTAAAAAAAATGATAATTTTATACATATATGTATAAATATTTTATATGTATTGCTTTCTAATAGTCAACTTTAAATGCTTATTCAGAAGCTGTTCGTTACGTTTGATATTTCTACACATAATCGATATACGTTTAGTGAATATTTTGCAGTACACGTGGTCATCTCAATGTCATTATCTGATTATACGCTGTATTTGGTATTTAATAAACCACGTCTTGAACCGAATGACAATTTAAGTCGTGGATAAGCAAGTCCTGGGAAACAATTTTCTCTGACGAAAAGAAACGTTTGGTTGTAATTAATGTATATTAATACTTGAGCTGTCGCAACATGCCCAATTTCCTCTCAGGGCAATTTGATAATGAAGACTATTATATTTAGAAATAAAATAAATATGAAAATGAAGTTGTTGTATATGTCATTAATGTTGTTTTGCTAACTTCCCTTTTGAATTTCTCTTTATTACGTCTGAGACGGGTTTACGCGCGCACGGGTCGAAACTGTGTCGTCAGAAGGGCAGACGGAGAAAACCATGCACACCTAGTACAGAGCCATGAACCCCTTGTTGGGTAGCCACGTGGTCCCACAATTAGCTGCCCCCGAAGACACAGCTGTTATTGTCACCATCGACAACACCCAGAAAATTGACATGCCGTAGTCAACCGGACGTGTAAAGCCAGATATCGTTAGCCTAAATTATTCTAGACCAAGGGTCACATATCAATATTTTTTCCTTCATTAAAAGTCACTTGGGAGACTTTGTCCTGTCTTCTATAACACAAGTCATACATGCTAATTATGTTGATTCTGCCCACTAATTTGTTGAAGAAAAGCATGAACTACTCATGTAGAGTAGATTTTTTTCTCAATGCCTAAAGAGTAAACCTTTATTAAGAGATCAAACAAATGCTTCAAATATTTGAATTAATAGAAAAATGGACATATGCCTTTTTCATGTACTGTTCCGTAATATGTCAGCTCACCCATTTTCAAGATATTTGAAGTAAAGGCGAGAAATAAGACTTGGGGCAACAACCAAAAAATAAAATACTACTTCTGATAATAATAAATCAATAAATCATTAAAATAATAAATATTTAGGCTTGCGGGTGCGACTTTTACCAACAATTTAGAAGTCTCCTCGCAAAAGACCCGTCGGGCCAACCCTTTACACAAATCGATTATGAGCTTGGCCTTTGTTTATGGGCACACTACTTGTTGTCGTGAATAACGTAGGAAAATCAGCATTGGCAAATGTTTGAATAATTACTACCGGAAATATCAGATAGCTCTATGCCACCACTCTTGCATGCCATCCATATCTAGGTTCTGCACTTGGAATGAAAGAGATAATAATAATGCTAACATGTCCGTAGCACAGCACTTCCGCTCCCCGAATAGGCAGACCACGTAACTTAATATTTTTAGATTTTACATGTGTTTTAAGATGTTCATATATCGCCTAAAGGCCTGGTCCTTAATCAGATGGTGAGCCCCGTCTCATTACACATCAAAATCTTCCAAGAAAACAATATTGAATTTGGGTATTCAAGATGAAATCAAATCGTATTATTATTTACCAGTTCATAAAGTCGTTGATATGACCCTTGATTTAGGTTCCAATTGCTTGGCTATAAGATATATAAGACTAGCATTTCGACTTCATCCAAAAACTCCAAATGACTTTAATTTATTGGAAATGAAAATGCATCAGAAAATATTTATTGATTTGATTCTTTCATTGGACTTAGTTGCCCGCCCCCTCCCCTCTTTTAATTTGAGGTTTTCCCAAAGTTTATACATTGACTAGTAAGAAAATGGTCAGCACTGCCATATCTGGACAATTATCTAAACGATTTAATTTTCAGTGGGGGCCCAGGAGACAAACGATTGTGCCATATTATCTGATACTTTTCATACAGTCTGCACCGAAAATGAAGTTCATATCAATGAAGAAAAAGAGGTCCATACTTCTGTAGATATCCTGGCCTCGAGATGGATTCGCGCAAATGATAAATTCCTTAATCTTATTTATTGGGGTGCATATAAATTCCTTATCACGTTATCTGAATACATTCAGCCGTTGTTGAAAATGTTTCTTCGGCCAAGTTGTTCGCTCAAGTAGGGCTTTTCAAGACGGTTTCATGATGACATGTCCGAGTTAGAAATGAATATGAAGTTTTATGATGTTATTTTTACGGAAAATGACTTTGACATCGAAATTGGGCAAACATTTTTCTGATATTTAATGTTTAACTTAAAAATGATACTCCCGCCTCTAAAGCTTAATTATACTGTAATACTGCTAGGTTCACAGATGTCTTGCAGCGTTCTAGGTGTTCATATGTAGATGCATAAATGGAATACAAAATTTAGTTTTATTGTGTCTTAGTACTATATTGACAAATTAATCCAAAGCCACAGTGGAAAGGTTAACTGGCGTACCATCCATTACATTCCATGAGTAGTGACAATCTCCTGGAAACATTTAAAAAGTTTCGTCAACATTGTGATCTTATTTTTGCGGGATTTTTCAGAAAAGAAAGTGAAAAAGTAAAAGTTACATATATGCTTAGGAGTTACAAAAATAAGATCATAAAAAAATAATCAGATTATAATTAAATACATGCACTGACCACAAAAGTGAAGTCTCGATTTGTCAACCTGATTTTCGATTTTCAAATTCTCTTGCAACGCATTTTACTGTTTTGGTTGTTTAATATAATTGGAACTTTGAATGATAATGTTGAATAAGTAACTGTTGTTTTTTTTGCGGTCAAAGTTCAGTTGCGAATAAAACGCGGTATACATTTAAATTTAAATAAACCCGTTGAAAAATACTGATATATTCAGCAATAATAGATACCACCATATAAGTGTGTGCAACATTATATAGTCCCTTTACCATACTGCCATTGGCCTTCAACTCTTTTCACAATTAATTTCTATTTTTGCTGAAAAATATTTTGGAAGTGTGAGTTACTGTCGCCAGATATTTAGGCCGTTTGATCCAACAGATGTCTTTAAAATGGTTATTTTTTATCGCCTTTTACATTTCTTTCCAATTTTCAAGAAAATATTTTTTTTTAATTATTTTGCTACTTTTTAAAAATTATGCATTGGATATAAATGAACAATACGACGATCGTTGTACCAACATATTTGTTTACTTACTTATTTACAATGGTTATTCAGATGAGTGTTTTTCTCTGACATCATTCATTTTAAATACCACTTATAAAACACCATTGCATGTTTGACAGGTTCCATAGCAGCAAAAAAGCGTCAACGGATGCCTAATCAAAATTGATACTTAAAGTCACTTTAAACAAAATGACGTAAGTATGGTTTGCCAAGTGAAACTTTAAGACACTTGACAATAACAGAGAATAGACCTATGACATATATTATTTATTTTTTAATCATGCATGACTTAAAAGTATTGCCTAGCAATATGAAATTAACGTTAAATTATCTGCAAAGTGTTTTACCAACCTATATCTGCTACAATGATATTGCATAAGTTTATGATTTGTATTTCAATATTGGCATGGTTACGTTAATTACCTATTACCATATAAGCATGGTTACGTTTATTACGTATTCCCTTATTACCATGGTTACGTTTATTACTTATTATTGTATAAGAATGGTTACGTTCTTTGTGTATAACCGTATTAGCATGGTTACGTTTATTACGTATTTTCCTATTAGTATGACTGCGTTCAAAACCTATTCAATATAAAAGCAAGGTTTAATGTAAAAATGTATACATGAAATAGTTTACAATATATGCAACGTTTATATTTCAGGAAAACAACATACATACCGGTTCAACTTTTCCGCATTCCTGAAATTAGAAAAACATCCATCAATATTTAAACGAATGGAATGTATGTCATGAATTTATGATGTACATGTACACGGAAAAAAGGGTTTTTTGACATAAATAAAATTATATGCGAACACTCTCTTAACAATAGGGATACAATGATGATTTAATATTGTCAACAATTGGTTGCATCTGTGACATCGTTGATAATAAATTACTTTTTTTCCAAAAAAAAAGTATCGCTATATTTTATCAAGTTAAATAAATATTTAAAAGGTTTATTCAAATACTTCTAGAAAGCATGAAATGAGATCGGAACAACAAGGTATGTTTAATTCTAATTATTAAAACTGACGGTTCGCTAGAGACAATTATCAAGATTCCATCTGTCTTATTAACCTAAAAATATTTTTGTCGGTACAAATAGGTAAAATTTTCAGGATTTATATATTTAAATCAATCAGAATGACATTTGTTTCATACTACAAATACTATTTGCTACGTTTTATTTGTTTTTGCTGTATGTTTTAACTCCAAACTAACAATATCCTGATATACAAACTTAAAGCATATTCAACTGGATTGCCAGGTTTGCATTTTTAGACTTTTATATGATAAATAACGGTGTGATATGTTCACAAAATAACTCTAAATATCTTTAGGAATTCAACTTTCACTGCTGTAGATAAATATATTGGGAATATTAAACAGAAGTCATTAACAGAAATATATTAATTACAAAACATTCTAACGGTCATTTTCAGGTCATTCAAAGACAGTATCGATATATGTTTGTACAATTGTAAATACAACTACATCGTCATTATATCTGTATCGATGATATACCAATATTAATATAACAAAGTCATTTATAATGGCATAATAAGTATAATGGAAATATTCACTGATACTACGAGTATTGTAAGTATCTAACTTGTTATCATCAAGCAAAATGAAGTAATACATCAATGTTTTAATTATGTTTTTATATACATATCACTGTTCATATAAATTTCCCTTTCGGACCTTTTTTCACTAAAACATTCCTAATTGATATTGATGTCACTCATAGCGACTTGACATGATCATGGTTTTGGATCTCTAGTTTACTTGTTTCGGAGTTATTTTGTAACCTCCAATGCCTTCATTGACTTTGTTATTTATACATATCACTATTCTGCGTTTAAAATCAACCCATAGGCGAGACATGTTGTGAACCGAAATAACTTACTACATTTAAAGTAACACAAAGGGACATTTTATATATACATGGTTTTCTTTGGTTGTTGTCATTTAACGGCATGCTATTTTTAGAGATGGTATGACCGATTAAAAGTATCTAATAATCACGTACTGGTGCATGAATTTGTAATGTATGCCGAACATTTGACACGTGAAAAGACAAAAATGTTTAATTACAGAAGTGTTTAACTTATTAACAGCGAGTTCCAGGGAGCATAATCAAGTTTAAAAGCCTTTGTTATAATCTTTAACGTTTCAATGCAATCCAATTTTAATGAAATAAATAGTTTGTATGTCATCAAACGCAACATATAGATTTATAATACCAATGACATACTTGCCGTAGGTAAAAATCATTTAACACTCCTACGCACAGGGTACAGAAGGTAGAAAATTTAGCTCTCTATGAGCTTATCAAATAATGCTCACACTGAGCCAATTTCTGACCACTGTGCGCAAGAGTGTTAAGTTCAACGTTGTTTTTTTGTAATGTAAGATTTATTCAAAATGATACAAAATCACGGTGCTATTATGCTTCAAAGAACATATCGTGTAACTGTTGGCTACTTCTGAGGTAGTTTTGATCTGCGAAAAGGGCATACAAGTGTGTTTTTACGGATCGAGAAATCTATATATAACGTTTGAAAGCATACACCTTTTTTATTTCATCAATGTAGTATTTGATTGCACCAAACGTTATCTGTAATGGAATTTATTGTTTTTATGTCAAATTCCGTGAAGTATCCTAACAAACCTCATATATTCAACAACAAACATGAGGTAGTTTACAAAAATAACAATGTTTCTTTCATTGAGCTGAAAACAGAAAACAACCCAGCATTAGTTAGTTGTTATGTTAGGCTGTCTGTGAATTGTACGTATACATGAACAAGTCCCGGACAGGTATTTTGTAATTAAAGTGTTTGTTAACAATGCATTGCTGTTTATTATATATTCAAAGAATAGTGTCAAAGTGATCATTTTAATTCATTCTTTGAAAGTAGTTTACATTTTTACTATTTCCAAATTAACATGGTACTATTCTTGACGTATTCCCGTTTTAGCATGTTTGCTTTCATTGCGTATTCCCATATAAGCATGATTGCAATTATTAAGTATTACCGTTTAACATAGTTACGCTTATAACGTATTACCGTATAAGCTTGGTTACGTTATTTACATATTACCGTTAACATGGAAACGCACATGGTTTTCTTTTGCTGTTGACATGTTTTGGATTGTGAATTATTTGGATTGTGATTTTTTGGATGGTATGCCCCACGTCAAACATCAAATAATCATTAACTGTGCAAACCCTGGAGAAATATGCCAGACATAAAATGCGACCCTCGATTGGTCTGTGTTGAGGTAAAGAGAATAACAAATTGCGAATGTTGAAGCATTCATTAAAAACAATTCCAGGCCTAAAAGGTGACCCTTGATTGAATTTGGTTGAGTTCGCGAGACAAAAGATTGTTAAACATTTTACATACATTTTGAAAATGCTGAATAGCTTATTTTTATATCTGAGATAAATTATAGTTCAAACTCCTGTCATTTCCGGGACCAAGAAAAAAATAAAACGTTACAAACTTAGCTGTAAATTTGATTTCGAAAAGTAAATTATTTATCAGAATTTCTGACCGTTGTTAATTTAAAAGACGCTTTCTGAAATTGAAAAAAGTTAGAAATATTATATTTTTTATTTATTTTATCGCTTTGAAACAAGCGTATAAAATCACAGGATGATTAAAGTTTTTGTGACGGACGAAAACGTATCACCTATCTTATATGGTACTATATGTATATACTGTATGTATATAAGAATAAATTTGATACATAAGTTTTACAAGAACTTTCAAATCCACGACCGACATTCAATTCATGTCTATATTCACGCATTTTTTCAGGTAAACAAATGGATACAAGATGAATGTTGATGTAAGGTATCAAAGACGCGGCTGAATGGGTTTTATTGAATATTAATATATATCTATTTATGTTCATGAACCATTCTGATTAAGTTTCATGAATATTAGACCAAACATAATGCCTTTAGTGTGTTCCAGATTGGACCTAGTCACCTAGTTTTTGACCCACGTGAAAATATCGATTCCCAATTGGCTCAATAAAGTCATGTGACAATATATACAATTGTTAACATTCCGAATAAACACGGACATAGCCGAACTATAACGGTTTAATCATTTTCTAGATCGTAGTTACTCGGTCGTCTCCGGCATGCGTAAATTATTTAGAATGGTACCTTGCATTATCACCAATAAAATTATTGGCGTCGGGTCGATTCGGCCGAGATATCATTTCGGCCTGATCCTTTTCGGCCTACATTTATTCATTAATGTTTGTTTTTAATCGTGTGAATTACGCTTTGAACTTTCATTTTATATCAGTTAAATTTAAATTGTGTTAATTACGTTATTGCGACTTATACTTGTTAGTAAAATCGTGTGAATTAAGCTTTGTACTTCCATTTTATATCACTTTAATTTAAAATAGTCAATTAATGTCGTGTTAAGGCACTTATATTTGTTATCAAATGCATAATTTAAACTATTATTCACAATATGCCCGTAAATTCTCACATGCTTATTTACTACCACAGCGTGTATATAAATCGTTTTCACAGAAAGTACATTTCTAAAATAACGAACTCGTATGACCGGCGACCAGTCAATACAAAAAACAGAGAGAATAACTTTTTTTAATTCCCTGATTTAAACATTAGGCTTATTCGTTTTATATGACGTTTTGGAAGTTTTACACCCATCAAAACGGTTATTGACGACAAATCTTAAGTAAAGTTGATTAAGAGTTGCTATCATTAACAAACCTCCTTTTTTTAATAACTAAAATTTATCCGTATACACTTCCCCATTGACAATTGCAAACATGTATCCCTATAGACTCCAGGCCGCGTCTAATAACTTATGTATACCATGTTGGCTTGGTGTACATTTAAATTGAAGCAAACACTCAGGTATAACATCGTTTTTTATCCTTTTGGAAATTGCTGTTCATATGTTCAAAGATAATTGTGCATGCATAAAATAAGCGATATTTTCAGAAATATATTTGAGGAAATACTAACACTCTATGATTAAAGTGACACTCTTATTCAAAATCAATACATACACATGTATAACGAACCTCAATTTTGACTGATAAACCTTTAACTACTTACTAAATAATGCATTTATGGAAAATATGAATTACTGATAACAAGATTGCAACCGTGTGTTTAATAGCAGAAAGCGCAAAAATATTAAATGATTGGTGAATGCTAAAAGATTTACTCTGGTCTACTATAGTCTCATAAGGTATAAATACCGTGTTTTATGTTCATTTCTTTCAAATCAAACTCGGTATACTTCATAAGAACCATTGTTTTCGAAATTTATTCATCCCTTTTTGAAAAATAAAACAATATTATTAATTGTGGTTAATCGTATTTGGGAGTAAGAGTGCATCTTTAATAAGATGTTATTTTAGACGAGGAGAATGGATACTGATGGTCTGCATGTGGACATTCGAGAAAGAATGTGTGTTTTCCGACTACAACATCTATGTTAAATAAATCTTAAAACATGTAAAGATACAGTAAAACTGAAATAAGATCCAACTGAAACATAATGTTTTCATTCTATTATCATCGCCGTTTCAATGTTAAAATGTAAACATAATATAGTATACGATATATTTAACGTTTGCATTTGAATAAAACAATATACATACCGTGCTTTACGCTCTTCCTCCGACCTGAAAGTAGAAAGACGTCCATCAAAAGTTAAGCGAGTCGAATGTATAAATAAATATAAATATGAGCAAAAAATGTAAACGGAAAAGTACAATATGTTTATTTAAAATCATTTATATTGACGGTTCGATCAAGACGATTATCCAGATTCAACTTATTACATCACTGTCAGTGGTCCATTTTTCCACATTTTTTTGGTCAAGTAGTTTGATAGTGTGAGTTGCTGTAACCAAATATTAAGCCCGTTTGATACAACGTTCATATTTTTAATTTTTATTTATATTGCATTTGTCTATACACTGTTGTTTGTTTCCTTTCCATTTGTATCAATTTCAAGGGTAGAAGAAAATTAAATAATGTTGCTTTTTCATGTATCGGAAATAAATGACCAAATACAGCACGATAAACATTTTAAGAATATGATGATTACATCTAAGATTAATGTATACATATTTTTAGCCTTCATCGGAAAAGTACTATTAGAAAAATGGCCAGTAGTATTGAATACTTTCTTCTTTTACGGAGCGTTTTACTAATTATAGGCAGGTTGAATTTGAGTTGTTTTTAACCCTGGTCAAGTAAAAGAGACACGTTGTTTATCGCTCTTTTGTGTTTCTATTGTTTACTAATTTTTGCCATACAACTAATTCGCCCGTATGGTAAAATTGTCTTTCCAACAAAGACACTGCTCTGACAAGATGTGTTAAAAATTTAGTTATACGGTTTACTGTCATTTGAAGAATTAAAAAAAATATGATAATTATTTAAAAAAAAATATACATATATTAATAAATATTTTAAATGTATTGTTTTCTTAAAGTCAACTTCAAATATTTATTCAGAAGCTGTTCGTTACGTTTGATATTTCTATCATAATCGATATACGTTCAGTGAATATTTTGCAGTGCACGTGGTCATCTTTATGTAATTATCTGATTATACGCTGTATTTGGTATTTAACAAACCATGTATTGAGCCGAATGACAATGTAAGTAGTCGTGGATATGCAAGTCCTGGGATACAATTTTCTCAGTCGAAAAGATACGTTTGGTTGTAATTAATGTATATTAATACTTTAGCTGCCGCAACATGCCCAATTTCCCATCATGGCAGATTATTAAAGAAGACTATCATATTAAGAAATGAAATAAATATGATAATGGAGTAGAATAATTAATTATAAATTTAGTTTGTTGTTGTATATGTCACTAATTTGTTTTTGCCAATTTCCCTTTTGAATTTCTCTTTATTACGTCTGAGACGGGTTTACGCGCGCACAGCTCGTCAGAAGGGCAGACTGAGACGGCCATGCACACCGAGGACAGAGCCATGAAACTCTTGTTGGGAAGCCACGTGGACCCTCAATTAGCTGCCAACGGAGACACAGCTGTTAACACCCAGAGGATTGACATGTCATAGTCTACCGGACGACGTAGAGCCAGGTATCGTTACCTAAGTTGTTCTAGATCAAGGGTTACAGATCAATATTTTCCCTTCATTAAAAGTCACTTGGGAGACTTTGTCCTGTCTTCAATAAGACGAGTCATAAATGTTAATTATGTTAATTTTGCCCAATCGATTGTTCAAGAAATGCATGCACTACTCATGTAAAGTCGATTTTTTTCTCAATGCCTGGAGAGTAAACTATTATTAAGAGATCAAACAAATGCTTCAAATATTTCAATGAATCGAATAATAGACACATGTCTTTTCCGTAATATGTCAGCTCACCCATTTTCAAGATATTTGAAATATAGGCGAGAAATAAGAGTTGGGGAAGCAACCAAAATACTACTACTGATTTTAATACATCAATAAATCGATAAAATAATACTTATTTAAGCTTGCGGGCCGACTTTAACCAACAATTTAGAAGTCTCCTCGCAATAGACCTGTCGGGCCAACCCTTTGCACAAATCGATTATGAGCTTGGCCTTTGTTAATGGGCACACTACTTGTTGTCGTGAGTATCGTAGGAGAATACGCATTGACAAATGTTTTAATTTTAACTACCGGCAATATCAGATAAATCTATGCCAATACCATCATTCTTGAATGCCATCCCTTTTTAGGTTCTGCACTTGGAATGAAAGAGATAATAATTTGCACGGCCGGTCACATGTCCATAGCACAGCACTTTCGCTCCCCCGAATAGGCAGACCACGTAACTTAATATTTTGGTTAAACTCTCATGAGTATTCACATTTCATTGTCGATGTCACCAATCTCTCGTCAATCGTTCCCACGTGCATGAGCATGCACGGTTATAAATTGTTTCAAATATGGTTTCTAGATTATTCTTGGTAACGTTAATATTTTGACGAAAAATACCTAAGATATGACAATGAAACCCTGCCAAGCAAACCCATAACTCGTTTTAGACTATATAATAAAAAGCAATTTAAGCTCACAGAAAGGTGGACTTTTTATTTTACATGTTCTTTAAGATGTTCATATATCGCCTAAAGGCCTTGTCCTTAATCAGATGGTCGGCCCCGTCTCATTAAACATCAAAGAAAACAATATTGAATGGGTTTATTCAAGAGGAAATCAAAACGGTGTCTTAGTATGACTTTTATTATTGGGAATGAAAATGCATCGGGAAATATTTATTGATCTGAACATTTCATTGGACTTACTTGCCCGCTTTTAATTCGAGGTTTTTCCAAAGTTTATACATTGACTTAGGCCACACCAAATTAATAACTTGTTCATCGGATTTCCCGCACCTATTTCTTCAGAAAAGCAAAAAAAAAACCTTTTATTTTTTTATCACTTGCACCCGCACCATCTAAAAAAATAGTTATTGTTTTTTACGAGCGCTAATTTGTTTAGTAGAATATAACCATTTCCCTTATAACCGCGTTGTTCGATCGTAACAATTATCATTGCGCCGGCTAGTCTCTATCATGCAGCCGCTCTAATTAGAGTCAATGAACGATATTTTTTTCGAGCGCTAATATGTTTAGTAGAATGTAGCCTTTTCCCTTATAACCGCGTTTTTCGATCGTAACAATTATCATTGCACCGGCTAGTCTCTATCATGCAGACGCTCTAATTAGAGTCAATGAACGACCTAGACCCGGATACAAGCGTCTTGATGATCGAGTCTAAATTGGCAACATGAAAGCATTCATTTCATTTCCTGATTCTTGAAAATTACGTCAACAAATGACAATTATACCACCATTTAAAGTTTGATTAAATTTTGGACAAATGACAGTGAAAAGACAGTTTCCAATCGGTCTATACCTACTACACTTGTCCAGGTAAAAACTTCAGGTGTGTATTTTAACTTCTTTGTTGTTTTGCTGTTAATATAGAAAATATTATGTATTTTTTTTTTTTCTTTTAAAAATACACATTTAATGATTTATTCATGTTTGTTTTTAATTTGCTACAGGTCAGAGTATAGTGTTTATTTAATTCATATGCAATGTATGTACAGTAATAGAAAAATAAAGAAACGAGCATCAACTTTCTTGTGTTATCACCAAACTGTTTCAGTGATGCATACTACATTATACTACAATGAAAATTTATGTATAATATTGCATATTAAAATTTCAGATTCCTCCGACGCAGCGGATCATGAAATTCCTGTCCCCATGAGGCAACAAGGGCGTGCTTGTGGTGGAGGCCTTGCTCGCCGATGAGTCAATGTTCGTGAACAGTAGGATGACGCTAAAAATTAACCTGGCTGACATTCATATGTGCTTCATGCAGTCTCATTAGTTTTACCATTCACACAAAAACATCAAACAAGCCGGACTGTGTATATTTTGTAAATATTAGTCAAAAAGGATAAACAAATGGTGTCAGACTGTGTGATTGGAAAAAAGTATTAATTACACTTTGTGTTACGAATAAATGTTTGTAGTTTTTTTAGATGCTCATGTGTATATTTAAACTATATATGGAAATCATTCAAGTGTTAACTATTTATGCTGATTGGTTTTTGTCTATAAAATAATAATGCCTATTCTTGTATTTTCTTGAAATATATTTTTGCTATATATGAAAATTGACACAATCAGTATTTGCAGTACAAAAGATGTAAAAGTGTCTTTTGTATATATGTTTATGTTTTCTATTACTTGTCTAAATTTGAACAAGATATCTAAAAAAAATAAGGAAAATCTGCAAGTTTAAAAAAGATAGGCGTTAATTCTGAGAAAGCCTAAAATCAATCTGGCGCTGGCTGGAATTTTCTGTGACATATTTGGTGCTGAAATGGTTTACAATACGGTGTAGGTTTTTGTGTAAATTCTCGTCCAGAACTTAGATGGCTACCAAGGCCAATCGTGTAGTCAAAGCAAGAGTGATAGCTGTAGTTTATATTTGATTGCAAATGCCTATATTCATTTTGTGAGTTATTGTTCAAGTCACCTTGTCTAGTCATTTCCATGGCATGAGATATGACAGTGTATTTGAATAGAGAATTATTTTTAAACAAGTTTTCCTAAGGAAAAGTGGAAAACCTAGTTATTAGATTTGGATATGCCATTGGGCAGACAGGTGGCTGTGACCATTGGCGCTTGTGTCCAGGCTTTATCTTAGCCATGCATAGGGTATTTTGAAAAAAAAAACTTTTCAAAAAGGTGAAAAAAACTGGAAAACTGTGGTTTTGAGTTCTCTCATTTAAGAAATAGTTTAAAGAAATACATTCGCTTGATCTCAAATAGCATTTGTTTGATCTCAAAACTAATATTTGTATAGAATTATCTTTTAGTGTTTTCATTCTTTCACTGGATGTTATCCTTGTACTGTTCACAATATCATTGTTTAGTTAATAAGTGTATAAAATGTGAGCAAAAGTGAGTTAAATGACTATATATATTTGTTCGCTCTTCGCTCGCTCCTCTTTTTGCTAAATGCAAAACAAATATTTTTATTATTATTTCGCTCGCTCGCCCCATTTTTTTTGGGGAAAAAAACCCGATGAACAAGTTTTCAATTTGGTGTGGCCTCATAAGAAAATTGTCAGCACTTCCATATGTGGACAATTATCTAAACGATTTAATTTTCAATGGGACCCAGGAGACAAACGATTGTGCCATATTACCTGACACTTTTCATACAGTCTGCACCGAAAATGAAGTTCATATCTCAATGAAGAAAAAGAGGCTCATAATTCTGTCAATATCCTGGCCTCGAGATGGATTCGCGCAAATGATAAATTCCTTAATTTTATTAATTGGGGTGCATATAAATTACTTATTACGTTATCTGAATACTTTTTTTGACATTGGGTGATCTTCAGCTGTTGTTGGGAAAATGTTTCTTCAGCCAAGTTGTTCGCTCAAGTAGGGCTTGCAAGACGGTTTTATGATGACATGTCTGAGTTGGAAATGAATATGAAGTTTTATGATGCTTCTTTACGGCAAATAACTTCCTGAGATTTCTTCAATCGCATCCCAAGTGGCCAAACATTGTTCTGATATGTTTAACTTAAGCAATATGATACTACCGCCCTAGAGTTTAATTATACTGTAATACTGCTAGGTACACAGTTGTCTTGCAGCGTTCTTGGTGTATATAATTATGCAGATGAATAAATGGAATAAACAATATAGTTGCAATGTGACTTCCATACACACCAAACATTAACACATGGTGTCAGAAGTTTTAAATACTTGACACGGATTAGTACTTTATTGACAAATTAATCCAATATCTATGCAAAAAAGCTACAGAAACAAGCTTAGTAGCAAAAAGTTTAAACATAAACCCGGTTTAGTGGCACTGGGCAAACGCCAAAGACATAGAACACAATATCACAGACAAGAAACATAGAAGAACAGCACAAAACTCCACAAACAGCACAGTGCATACATACTATATATATAAAAAATTGGTATGTTTATCAAGAATTGAAGAACCAAAACCACAATGGAAAGTTTAACTGGCGAACCATTACATTTCATCAACTGGAGTAGTGACAATATCATGGAAACATCTAAAAAGGTTCGTCAACATTGTGATGTTATATTTGCAGGACTAGTCAGAGAAGAAAGCGAAAATGTTAAAGTTACATATTTTCTTTTGTGGATAGGAGAAAAGGGCCATAAAATCTGTAGCTCATGTGCAGCGGAAATCAAACCTTTTTTCAGATACAAGTTCAAAAATGAACGGTGTTAAATCTTGAAGAAATAAGGAAAAAGTTAATAACAGAGGGCGAAAAGCTTACATTGACAAAATCAATACAAATCTGCACAACATATGAGTATGCACTTGTCTAACGCAACTCAAATCAATGGACAGCAATGAGGTCAATAAATGCTGTATCTCCTAGATCACAAGGGACAACCGCCACCTCTGGTACGTTCACATCATGACGATGGACAGAAAGCGTAAAACCCAAGATAACCAAAAAGGGACCATAGGTGAAAAAGAGACCCTCGAGATACACAGGCGACAGATGTGCAAAATGCAACGGGCAATACGGAAGAAGGCAGTGTCCGGCTTCGGTAAAAATGCATTATCTGCAAGAAAATACAACCATTTTGCAGTATGTTGCACAACCAACAAATCAATCAATGAAGTGCAAAATACAAGTGACATAAGTGATTGTGAAAAGGTTTTTGTTGATACCGTTCAATCACATGTAACAAATGGACAAGCATTTGTAGAAATTAGTGTAGGATTAAAGCTGCACTCTCACAGATTGAACGTTTTTACAACTTTTTATTTTTTTTGTTTTGGAAAGAGCAATTTTTTGCGTAAATATCTGCAAACAAATGATATAAGATTGCTGACAACAGATCAGATCGCAGATTTTCATATTTCCTTTCGAGATTTAATGTTATAAGGCATAAACCGTTACTAACGATTTAAGAAAAATACATAAAACAAATTTTTGAACATAAATATAAAAATCAGCAATCTTATTTTTGTCAGCAGTCTTATATTACTGGTTTCCATGCATTTTCGCAAAAATTGGCTCGTTCCAAGACAAAAAATGTTTTCAATACGTTTAATCTGTGAGAGTGCAGCTTTAAAGGAAAAACTCTTGAAATTTAAAATCGATACATGGGCACATATAGAAGCAACCACTAAAGTAACATCGTTTTTTACTCCTTTGGAAATTGTTGTTCATATGTTCAAAGACAATTGTGCATGCATAAAATAAGTTGCGATATTTTCAGAAATATATATTTGAGGAAATACTAACACAGGCTCTATGATTAATAAGATGTCATGTTAGACGAGTAGAATGGATACTGATGGTCTACATATGGACATACGAGAAAGAATATGTGTTTTCCGACTTCAACATCTATGTTAAATACATATTAAAACATGATACAGTTAAACTAAAATAAAATCCAACTGAAACATAATGTTTTCATTCTATTATCATCGCCGTTTCAATGTTAAAATGTAAACATAATATAGAGTTTACGATATATTCAACGTTTGCATTTGAAGAAAACCACATACATACCGTGCTCGAAATTCTTGCTTATAGCTGAAAGTAGAAAGACATCCATCATAAGTTAGGCGAGTGGAATGTATGTAATGAAATCGTGTAATGGAATCGTTATGTACATATACATGAAATGACATATATAAGGTTATCTGTGGTTAACAAAAGGGAAAACATATGATTGAGTATTGTCGACGATCAGTTATATCTGTGACATCGGCGATAATAAATTCTTGTTTTCAAAACATGAGTATCTGTATCAGTTAAATAAATATAAATATCAGCATGAAATGTGATCGGAACAGTAAAATATGTTTATTTCAAATGATTTAAATTGACGGTTCGCCCAAGACGTTTATCAAGATGGCTTTTAATCCGTTTTTATTACATCACTGTCAGTGGTCTTCCAGTTCTTCCGTAATTTATTGTTGTTTTTGCCGAAGAGTAGTTTGATAGTGCAATTTTTTGGAGCCAAATATCTAGCCCGTTTGAAACAACATCTGTATTTTAATTGGTTATTTTTTTGCATTTCTATATACACTGTTGTTGGTTTTCCTTTCCAATTGTATCAATACCAAGGGTAGAAGATAAATTAAATAATGCTGCTTTTTTCATGTATCTGAAATAATTGACCAAATATAGCACGATAAACATGATAAGAATACGTAGATTACAGCGAAAATTAATGTATAAATATTCCTAGCCTTCAAAGGAAAAATATCATAAGGAAAAATGGCCAGAAGTATTGAATACTTTCTTCTTAACGGAACGTATTTACTAAGTATAGGCAGATTGAATTTGAGTTGTTTCTAACCCAGGTCAAGTAAAGGTCACATGTTGATTATCGCTCTTTTGTGTTTCTATTGTTTAATAATTCTTTGCAATACAATTAATTTGCCAATATGGTCAAGTTGTCTTTTCATCAAAGACAATGTTTAGACAAGATGTGTTTAAGATTGGTTTACTGCCATTTAAAGAAATAAAAAATGGCAAATTTATACATTGATATATATATAAATATTTTAACTGTATTGTTTTCTTATAGTCACTTTTAAATGTTTATTCAGAAGCTGTTTGTTTCGTTTGATATTTCTACCCATAATCGATATAAGTTCATTGAATCTTTTGTAGTGCACGTGGTTCTCTCATTGTAATTATGTGATTATACGCTATATTTGGTATTTAACAAACCATGTCTTGAACCGAAAGAAAACTTTAGTCGTGGATATGCAAGTCCTGGGATACAATTTTCTCAGTCGAAAAGATACGTTTGGTTGTAATTAAGGTATATTAATACATTAGCTGCCCCAACGTGCCCCATTTCCTCTCAGGGCAGTTTAATAATATAAAATTATCTTATAAAGAAATGAAATAAATATGAAAAGGAGTTGTATAAATCATTATTAATTTAGTTTGTTGTTGTATATGTCACATATGTTGTTTGCTGAAATCCTTGACATAGCCATGAACTCCTTGTTGGGTAGCCACATGGACCCTCAATAAGCTGCCCCCTAGACACAGCTGTTACTGTCGCCAACATCAACACCCAGAAGATTGACATGTCATAAACAACCGGACAACGGAGATTCAGGTATCGTTAGCCTAAATTGTTCTTTAATTCATTGGGTATGAAAATGCATCGGGAAATATGTATTGATTTGAATCTTCCAATTGCCCCCCCCCCCCACCCCTTTCAATTCGAGTTTTTTCCAAACATTGACTTGTTATAAATTGGTCAGCACTGCCATATCTGGACAATTATCTAAACGATTTAATGTTATTAGGCTCATCGTTCATCGGCAATTTTAAATAAAAATGTCTGTATATCGATAGTGTGTTCACTGTATTTGTTTTCATCATATCTATTTTCTGAAAAAAAAACCCCACTAACATTTTAATTACTATGAATATAAAATACATACTTTCATTCCCTCTTATAACGAACAAAACGAACCGCCATCACCACAAACACTATGATAATCATCATTTTTAAAGTATAGGAGTGATGTGTGCGTGTGTGGGGGGAGGGGGTGTACATATGAATATACGAGTTCTCTTTATTAACTTTTATTTTACATGCAGGTTGTGCGTTCAACACAATAAACATGCGCGATTGCAACTACAATCATGGACATATTTCTGTCTAGATCAATACAGTAGTTGAACAACTAAAGCAGGAAGGCAAGCTTTGAAGAAAATTATTTGTTGAAGAAAGACAAAGCACAACGAATGATATCTATGAACGAAGGTGTAAAAACGTTCCAATTGCTGTGCAGTGCACACTTATACATTGCCATCAATCAATGGTCAAAGATTAATTCAGTTCCCTTATGCAATTTCTAAGCCATGTGTCAAAAACACTTAAAAAAGAAAATTTGAGTACAAGGGCAGATAATTTTGACAGACAATTATGCTTTGAACGATTTTTTTAAAATAAAATTCAGAGAACCCGCGGACATCACTCATTCTGCAACAATTTGACCAAGAGTAATAAACGATATAATCACAAACACCAAACTTAAACATCTTTGGATCACCGCAAAATGCTTTATAAATCGAGTGCAAAGCACTGTAATGGGATTTGTGTTAAGGTATCCGATTCACATTCATGTGAATCGTGGGTGCCTTGTGACCCAATATAATTCTGGTATCTAATGAAAAAGTTATAACTAACAATTTATCAATCAATAGTGTGTTTGAGGGGACGCCGTATTCTGCCGCTATCTGCTTCTTTGTCTTGATACCCTCTCGACTTCGATGATGGCTTGGTACTTCTCGGTGTAAGATTTCGATGACAATCCAATTTTCTTTTAGAACCCTTACTTCCAATGGCCGATCCAGATATCCCCCCGGATTTTATACCGGGTCCTTCTCTGAATTGGTCGACCAGAGCAGTGGAACTAACATTTGACATGTTGAAGTTATTCTTCTGTTCCCATTCAGGATTGATATCTAATCAATAAAATGTTCATGTTTTATACAATACCAAAAAGAGCTTGAGCAATAAATGTCTCTTTAATTAAATACATAAACAAACAACTTTAGTTATTCGCACTTACCAATAACATTTTTGTATCCCCCAATTATGACAGTTTGTTATATTGACACGCACGGTATTTTGCGACATGCCGCAAACAGTCATGATTATTTTCACACCTACGTCTCGATCTACAGTTCGACATAAAGAACATAGGAAAGATGTGAAATTCGACCATTGGGACTGAAAAACGAGGTCGACATAGCGAAAAAGTCGAGATAAAAAAATCGACACAAACAGATTTATTTTATATAGAATAAGAAGGAATAAATTCGGGACCGGAAAAAAAGTTGACATAACCGGAAGGTCGACTTATCCGACGTCGACATAACGAGGCTCGACTGTATAACATTTAATCAGAATTAATGAGAGTTGCCTTATCAACTAATGTTTCCTCTCTGTTTCAGACCGGTTTTGCAATATCTTTGCATCCCTTAAAATGGACTTAAACACTGTTTTGTTTTTATAATTAAACGGTTTGTACAAAATGTTGCTACCATGCTTAGTAATACGACGACGTTACAACTTTAACATGCTTGTACATATAACACTATTTGTAGGAAATAAATAATTACTAGATTCTAAAATTAAAATAAATGCTTACTAGATTCTTTATATCAACATTACATTCACGCGTCAACAAATGTAAATAATATCTAAAAGATAAACAAAGGTCAGAAAAGTTGGGTCGGGGGATGGGGGGGGGGGAGCAATAGAAAAATAGGGTTCGATGCAAGTTTGGCGGTGAAAAAGGGTTAAGTTTCAGTAATTTACTATTTTTCATATCATTTTAGTAAAGTTTAACCGTATGCCTTAAATCAGCTGACTGAAACCATTTTTTAGCATTGTTTGGTCAGGCAGGTAAGTATTGAGTTTTTTTTGGGGAAATTAACATATCATGTGACTCTAACCATTGTCGCTAAATGTTGTGTGCACATGATTGTGTAACATGTTTCAGTTCTGGGATTGAACTGTTCCTATATGTTTCCATAAAACCAATGTTTGTGGTTAATATTTGTTTGAAATTAATGTTATTTGGCTAGCAATTGAGCTGTACTATTATTTAACTAACTTTATATATTGCTCGGTATATGTTTCGTGAAACATGGCAGTGTTCGAATCTTTTTTTCTGGCAAAGACCAGTTTTTCTTATGCGTTAATCACTTTCAGTTGACTTTAAAACGGGTAAAGGATGTCTGAAAGAATGACAATTTATAGTCCTCAACTGGTATGTAGACAATGTAAATGTGCCTATATTTTATATGTTATTAAGTTATAGTTATATCGGTTGAGTATTTTGGTGTTTTTTTCATTTAGCAACATTACCAATTTAACTCCTTAACACTAATGAACTCTCTCCCTAAACACCAGTCCGTTGACTTGGACAGACGGACTTAACAGGCAGACGCTTGAATGGCCAGACGGATGAACACACGGACGATGGATTAATATTTGAATACTTGCAATCCTCGTTACAGTGCTGTAAATAGTGTTGCTGAAAACTAACTATTTTTTTAAATGAAGAATTGTAAAAAATGCTGAATTTGAGATATTTTTATACCAAAATAGTTTGACCGTTTTCAAGAAACGTTATTTCTTTCAAATGTAGAGGAAATGTAATACTAGTAAAATACTTTTTAAGGAAACATGATAATATATGATTAAATATGATAAAAATAAGTACACAACAACAACATCCTATGAAGGTATATAAGGATGATGAAGGTACATGTGTATTCGTGTTTTTAAAATGTGAAGTGGCCTAAAATGAACTTAGATACAAATCTTGGCGTATGGGTAGCATTGATTTTAAGCAGAGGCCGGCAATAGATACGTGTTAAGTGTCATGGCTATTTCACGAGGTTTTCGGAGATGGATGAGAGGTTAAGATTCGGTGTTGGCCGTGGCAATGTTAACACATTGTAATGTTTTATCAAACCCTGGTTGCTTTTTCATACGAGATTTAAGTTCAGCGCAGCTGGACGAAAGTTTTTATACGGCAACACGTGATAGGGACTACTCCCTTTCTTTGCCGGAGTGATAGCAGTCTTGTATTAAAGGCACCACTGAACCATAAAAATGAGAACCAGAAAAGATTGTCATTCACTGCTCATATAAAGTGCGTACAGGCCGGCAAGCAAATTGTACATGTTTTGGGCGGAGTTTACCTCATTTAACCAATGAAAATCAATACGGAAACACCCGAGGTACATGTACTTTTTAAGATCGGCATTTTCATATATGGATATGCGTTCAAAATAGTTCTACGTTTAATACAGTATGTAGCAAACTGCTTTTGTCATTTAAGCAATTATTAAAAGTGTAAAATTCACAAAGTCTCGCTGAAAAACATTTTTCAAAGCTTATGGGAGCTTTTTGTAATATTTTCATTGATATTTAAATAATCAATAAAACATGCTGATCCGTTTGCCATGTACTTAACAGGCGCTAATCTCTGACACTCGTTCGTTGAAAAAGACAAACATAAATGTGCATTGGCATCAACCTGTTATAAACAGTTTTGTGACAAAATATAAGAAGTGTAAGTTTAATGAATAGAATATTTAAATATTTGGGAGGCTGTTTTACAAATAAAAATTTACTTAAAAAGATTTAAGCGATGTAATCAATATACTGACTTCTTATCAGAAATGCTACGTAGTATCAATAATATGAATTCAACAACGCAAAGGTCTTGTTTATTTACACAAGGCGACCATAATTAATTGACCGTGCTAAATTAATTCAATAAGGACGCTTATATATTAATAAATACAGCTCCTGATTTAGAAGGTATTGTTGGCCAAATTAAACTTTTGAAGAGTATTGCAGAATTCTATCACTTAAAGATATTGATTATGAAAGATGAAATTGTCAATATGAACTATGATGCTATACTTTGTTTAATTCTCATGATGCATGAAAGTAAATTTCAAAAATGCAATAAACACATTTCAGATGAAAAAAAATCTAAAATACCAAAATAAATACAGTTTTATTGCATTATTACCGACAGAGAATCGTTAATTATCTATGCATTTGAAAACTGTTTATCTTCGGCAAATGTTTTTATATGCTGGAATAACAGAGATCTTGAATTTTGTTTAGGCAATCATAACGGAACTTGTGAATAAATAGGTAATCCTATTTCCAAAAGTATCTTGTAAATTTTCATCTACTTCACGTTGTAACGATAACCAATGGTATTCCCGTTCGTCTCGCAAAAGAAGGCAAGTGGATTTTCAAACTTCCCATAGTTCCAGTTACTTCATAATAATCACTGGGTATCAACTATTTTAGATATCGGAATTATTTATTTCAAGACAGTTTGAGTTATGAGCGAAAAGACGATTATGTAATACCAGATGGAAAAAAATATCAGTAGTCACAATTTTATGTAATCAATTAAGATGAAATTATTTTTTGTCACTATAAATTCCAGACGTTATCAAACAAAACAATGGTATCAACTGTAGAATGTATGCCATTGCTGTCAAAACATCTAATTGTGTTCCTAAAATATTATGTTTCCAATTAATATTCGATTCTAATTCATTCGATCTCATCTATTCCAATGCTTAGAAAATGAATTGATTACCAAGTTCCCATTGACAAGTAAAACTATTAGTCTTCGAAAAAAGAATAAAAAACAACGTTAAATCGACCAGTATACTACATTTTTGCATTTGTTACCTTTCGAAGTGTTTTGACATATCATATCATCAGGTTTATAAATATCATGTCAATTATTTCGTTAATGATTCTAACCTCAATTTGTAACACGACCTTTATATATCTGCATTTTTTTGTAAATACTTTAATTATATATTTGACTTATTTTATAGCAGGTATATCAATAATTGTATAAAACGTATCTGTTTAAATATTGATGTTACTAAAAATATTGTTTTTAAAATAAACAACCTGTGTCTTTAAATAGTGACATGGAGTTTGATCTAAATTGTTGATACATTGTTTATGCAGTTATTTTATTACATGTTTTTCAATGCTAACTTTAAATTATATTGATTATTACCTACGATCAAGATCTGTCTATCAATAAATAGTTGCTGTTAATCGTTTCTGCATTTTCATAAAGATTTCCGTTTGAGTATGAACAATTTTTATTAGTAGTCTACATTTCTTAACTATCTTTGTCATTATGTTTTAATTTGATATCAATGACACTAAATCAATGAATCCAAAGTTGGTTTGTTTAATTCAATTCAGCATTTTCATAAATCTTTCCGTATTAAGTAATAACTATAATCTTATTTATAGAGTACAACTTTCTTTGTCATTATGTCCGAAGACCCCACACAATAAGGCCGTAACAAGTTTCCCCTATAGTTCCTATATGTCTATAATGGCTGCGTTTACTCGTTGTTACATATTGTCTGCGTGTTCCTTATATGTTGTTTTGGCTGCACAAAGGCTGCGTTTTATACCGACCCTTTCAGGGCTACTCAAAGTTTAATTCCGAAAAAAATCGATTTTGACTCTGATAAACACGATACTATTTGCAGTTTGTGTTTAACAGGAGCTATGCATTTTTGCGCTGTAATCCAAGTCATCCTTGTTAATATACACGTGCGCAAGCGACTTTTTATTGACAAATACAACCAAATAATTCTGTCTCCTTCTTTTGACCGGAAGTAGCGCAATTATTCCACGAATCGATCATGCTAGATCTACAAACATTTCATAACAAACAAGCCTAAAGTTTTTGACGGTTTGAATTAAAAAAACAACAACATAAACATCGGAAAGTATTTGTAGTAAAACCTTTCTGTATAGCTGCAGACATTTACAAATATTGACTAGTGAGCCATTGAATATTATACAGACTGTTGATATAGACAGGTTGCTTACATGTAAATATATGATTGAGCACACAATACATATGGTAACATATATTAAAATTGTGTATTTGATGAAAATCATACACTAGCCGTATGATTATGAACGAGTGGACATTATACGATGAACTGCTATTCTACACCTGCATGGACATTCTTTTTGAAGATATATGTTAAATACATGTGAATACGTTTCATGGTTAAGAAAATCCTAGATTGCAAACTCATATTTTGGTTCCGATATCAAGTTGACATTTGAACACCATTACGTTATAGAAAACGTCATGATTTGTTAGTCGAGTTGGTAATGCGATGATACATGTACATTAAAAAGACGTGTTTCGTAATATTGATGAAGCTATTTTAGTTGATACTCTGGATGTTACATTATTTTAGTTACGGAGAAATAATTCTATAAAGTTTGACATAAACTTTGTATGATGACATATTTTATTACTTGTTGAATAAGACTTGAAATTGTTGAATAAAATAAAATAAGTGGCTTGCTTTCTATAGCATAAATTTACACACAGCAGGCAAATTTATAATCATAAACCCTGTTTAGTTATATTCTAGATAATGTAACAATGTTTTGTTGTGATCAATAATTCTATTATTAATTTCAATTCTGCTTGTCATAGCAGCTCTTGCAAAATTTTGTCTTGTTGTCATTTAAGGTGCTTTTTTATGTCTTTATGTAGTTCGCGTTCATAGCAAAACATCAAATTATAAGTGATAGGTGAACTTTGATCTGATTCTAAGAGGTCATATTTCCATACAAATATTTGTAAAACTGTAGCATAATCGACTTTGTACCACTCTCTCACACTTCTAAGCGGTAGCTTCTCCAAGAAACATTGCTGGATATATTTTCCTTTGACCACATATAGAGACTCAGAAGGACTTAGTTTCTTCAAGCTTAAGGCTTAAGAAGAAGGTAGATCGGCTTATGTCTTTACAAAACATATGTACAATATTGAAGGCATTCATATAACTGTTTTGTCTTATTTGAGGGAATAAACGGCATCCTCATGAGGATGGCTAGATTCATGTGCCAAACATTTTCTAAGGATTGTGATAGGAACATGTAATTGCCAGCGGTATATTTCTCCTATCGCTAGATACTGCAAGCGAGCACAATATTTGCCGAAAATATCTCCTATAGCCATCTCGATTTATAAGAAGATTTTCCGCCTTTTTCATTTTCATGTTTTTAACTATACGAGCCTTGATATGTAATGTACAGCAAACATTTAAAAAATAATAAAATGGACACATGCTAGGATATGTCTAGTAAAGTTCTGGCTAAACTGATATAGTGGAATTTAGAATTTGAACTTACATTGACATAGACTTTGCAGTTTTTTGAGATATGAAATCAGTAGGTTGGGTAATGTTTTAGAATAAGGTTATTAAGAACACAATGTCACAGGACGATAAACATAAGGATTTACATCTAGAATTAAATGCAATTTACAACATTTAAAAGATATTGGCTCAGGAGTTTCAAATATTAGATTATACAAAAATGATCAGATTAGAAAAAAAAAATACATTCATTGACGAAACAAAATACAGTCTCGAGTTGTCACCTTGATTACTTCAAATGCTCTTGCACCTCATGTTACTGTATTTTCTAGCATTTGGAACTTTGACCGATAACGCTGAATAAATTATTGTTGTGTTTCTCTCTCGACCACAATTCAGTTCCGATTATAACAAAACGCCATATAAGCGCATTTAATGAAAATCAGAGTTATATTCCATAAAAATAGCACCATATTTTTGTGATTTTTTGACGAATATTCTTACTGTAGCCAGATAGTTAGCCCAGTTGGTTAAAATATTTGTCGTCTAGTTATTGTTATTTTATTGTATTATTATACACTGTTGTTTTAATTCCAATTGTAGCATTTTCAATGATTAAATTTAAACGAAATCATGTTGAGTTATTTTTTAAAAATCATCTATCTGGAATACACGACAAAATATAGCACAATTCGCATGATATAAAGTTTGATGATTGCAATGAAAGTTTATATAGATACACCTTGCTTGCAAAGGAAAACTATTTTGATAAAAATGACCAGAAGTATAGAAAACATTCTTTTGTAACGGAGTTTTTTTTCTAACTTTAATTAAAACAGTCTGAAGTATGTACAAACACAACAACAAAAAACACGTGATATACATACGGAAATCAACCGCAGTGAATGACAACTCTCAATAGATTGTGTGCGATAAAATTAAATAACGTTGTGATTTATCAGCAAGGTACCTATAGAACAGTTATACCTATTTTACTTGTTATTGTTCATACATGTCATTTAATGTGTAGACGAAAATCAAAGAAAAAACTCTTAAAATATAAACGTTTACTTTGTTTTATGGTTCGTCGTTAAACTAGCTTGGTTTTATCAATATTAAGTAGCAATTCTACATTAAATAAGATAAGTGATATATGCAGACATTATAAATAAATTTAGAAAGACGATCAAAAGCCTGTCTTTATCCTTAAATTATCAATAATTTAGAATCGGTCTGCGACAGTTAAACATATTGTTTTCAACATAATTCCAATTCAATATACATTTGCAAAACTGTTCATTAATTTCATTTGTATATGCAACAACTTGAAAACGGGAAAAACCCAAGGAGAGAAAATTGTAAAACATCATATTATCATTCCTATCCAACCAAAAAGGAACCACCAGGGAATAGAGCAGCAAAGGCTTAAGTTCAGAGAGCTGAGTAAGGTTCTTAGTTTCAACTTTGCTGAAGCACCAACGCTAATGGAAACAGCTTTGATGAAAATAATAAAGACAGGCGTGATAATTTTTTTTGTATACTATTGGAAATAGGGTAACATTTTGTTATTTAGGCAATTGTTGACATGCTGTACAGACAAAATGCATGGTCGTATAACTTTTGATTGTTGCTTAATCTATGACCAAATATACATTAATACCTTTTAAAACATTGATACATGTAGTTTGAACTATCAAACATTCAATTATGTTGGTACGTTTAAATATATAACTACGTTTGGCGTCAACAATATTTGAAGTCGATCCAGGTATCACCTGGTAGAAGTTTAAAAAAATGTTACTTCAAATGCATACAAAGCGTTGTCCCTAATATGTTGTTCTTCACAATTTCAATTTTAAGAGCTAATAACCAGTTCTTTGTAAACCATAAAATTTCAACAATTTCGTTCTTTTGGTGGTTTTCTTAGAGCTTGGCTTAAATCTTGGTTGAAATGAATGTTATGGAGTATTCAAGATTATTGACAATTACTTATACATATAACAAGTGCAGGATCACGAGCTAACACCCCATGTAAATAAGTCATGCGTAACAACGCTCCCCATGGTAATAGTTTTATGTAATAATATGCAATTTAAATACTCGTATTTAAAAAAGAAAACATCAAATTAATATCTCTTTGGAAACAAAATTTATTTCACTGATTATTAAAGTTACTAAAGTAGGATACCAAACATTATCAATATTGGTCAAACTTGTCAGGTTCTGAATACCTTTTGACAATCACTTGTGCTTCCCTGAAGCTATTAGCGTAAGAAAACCGAGACCAATGTCAAGGCCCATGTGAACATTTCAACATGTGTTGCTATTCAAAAATCAGTCAACTTCGATGTGGGAAAGAACTTCATATCTGATCCAGGTCGAGTTTATCTTGACATATCAGACATTCCAAAAAACCTAATCACTTAATCACTTTTCAGCACATATTTCCCTACATTCCAACAACGACTGATACTATATATCATGAAGTCAATGTCGAGTCAATTATCCATAAAAAATGATTCCTTTGCAACAACAAATTTTAGACGAAATAAGGTAATTATTGGATAATGACTTCATTGAACCAAGTCAGAGCAATACAGTTAGTCTACACAAAATGTGTGTGGTTCAGGTAATGAAAAAATATAGTAGAAATGTAGGTTTTGTTCAGACACAAGTTATAACAGACGTAAGTGGTCACAAATATGTGCTATAAATACAAAAAAATAATTAGTGGCATTCTTTTGGTTGACATTAATTTAATGGCATAATTTTTTTTCAAAGACCGTCCATGATAAAATTGTGCCAGGATAGTGTAGTGGTCAAAACAAAATCTTTACTACTGAAATTGAAACCCAGGTTCGAATAGATTTATACATATATATATATATATATATATATATATATATATATATACATACATTTGTTACAAGTAACAAAGACCTACAAAGATGCCAGGACATAGTGGGTTTATATTAAAAATTTGGTCGATGTTTTACAGGCTGGGGAACAAAAATACATTCATAATAATCTGTGAAATGTAAGGCATGTGCAAAAATAATGCCAACGCGCATGCCAACTGTACCTTTTTACTTCGATAACGACTAAGCTCTTTCCAATGACATGCTAGATAAGTCCGTCACCGCTTATAATGGAAAGGGCTATCGCTCTAGTGCAGTGTTCTTTTATTCTAACTATGCATTTTCATGTTGTGTTTGCTATAAACGAGAGAACACGCCACATATTTCTTTATTTTCAAAATACCTGGATTGCTGTAAAATACCCCGATTGGGATATGAACCACCATTGCCAATACTTACCCACTCTTGTTTATGGGAAGTATTATTGATTGAATGGGTTTAGTTTTTAATATGGTTAATTGGGAATAATTATTACACTCACAAAGCACAAGAGACCATAAAACACTTGCGCCCGAGAAGTTTTCATTTGAAAATGGATCCATCAAGTCTACAGGGAGCTGCGCAAAGTGCATGTTTTTCAACAATTAACAACGGGCTCTGGAAGAACAGATGGGCAACTTCTTGAGATCAAATTCGATGTTAACAGGTTTGACTGGAGTTAAGACAGTCTGTTTATACGAGTATTTTGACACTATGTACTCGGGGACAGTAATAATGAAACATTAAAACTGTTGTTTGTCGTATTTGCTTATGCCTCATATAGATTCTCGTCATCTATTTTCCCCATTAACCTGTCTTCGAGTCCGAGTTCCCCTTATTAATTTCGGCAAAAGATTTCCTGACGGCAGACGCCATTGAAGCATTTTTCTACAGCCGCAGTCGAGTTCATTTTAACGATCGATAGACGCATTCCAAGCGTTTCACTCTCATGCTCAATTCTTTTTGGTACAGGTTATAAAAAACTAAGCCGCCCAAAATCGATAAAAAGTTCTAGGGACGGCGCGAAAAATAGGTTGGGTTAGGTGACCTCAACAACGCTATATAGTGTTAGCCTTATTCATGTACTCGTGTGTCAAATTCAAAGGGAACATGCCAAATGTGTAATTACTACCGTAAAATGACTGAAACGGACTCGCTTCCGAAACCGAGAATCGATGAAAGCAATACTTAAAGGGGAAAATCAAAATATGTGACTCAATTTGAACGTCTCAAGGGATTCTGGCAAGCTTCACTTACAGACTGGGCTTTTATGATATCAGCTTTTGTTAGATCAGATGTCTTAAACTAGAATGCAAAAGGTAAGCCAGTTGGCAGAACTCCTGCTTCAGAATGGAACCTATCAAGGCTTTGTCAAGTATTTGCCGACTAGCCGAACCGACACAAATTTGCAGGAGTTATTTTGACTTAAGCTGTTTAAGCGTTACATAGTAATGCGGTGTAAACTTTAAATAAAGCTTACAGTAAGACTGAACATATACGCATTAAATTACATAATTATATGTTTTAAGATATTGTAGGTATTTACTTTGCACTTACGTACCAGAAAGTCGATCAAAATATAAAACATTCAGTGAAAAATATTTTACAATTTTGATATTCTTGAAATGCTCTTGCATCCACTTAAATTGAGCATAACTAAGATATATAGTTTTAGTCTGAGATCAAAGAATGAATAAAGTGAACAATAAGGATATTTACTGCACCCTCTGTTATACATTTTTTATATAATATTTTATGTTAAAGTCTGTAGATTAGGCCAAAAAAAATACCCGTGTTTCCGGTAACATGGCGAAAAAAAATAGGGTCAGTAGGTCGGTTTTTTTTTTTTACACTTTCCATATCATGCAAATTTCTGCTGCATCAGATCAATTATGTTATATCTACGGGTTACCTAATTTACAAAACGTCTGATAAAACAGCATTGTTTAATGTCTGAAATCATTTCCTTACCTTCGACTACCGTATTTTCCCGCCAATTTTGCCCATGAAATCTGGTGCTTTTTGTATACAATACTCATTTATAAGTCGTGATCGGATTTTAGGAAAAATCCAGCACTTTAATTTCAACAAATCTTTGATAATGTTTTAGCCAAACAGTCAATTATCAACTTAATTTTTAATTTGCTTGAGGAAAATCGCTGATTTTCTTGTCAACTGTGAGCTCTTTAAACTAGGCCTTCAAGTGGAGGTAGGTTAATAAAACAACAAGTAAACGCGGTTATGGATTTATCTTATTTTCGTACATTACTACAATCAAAGTTTCATTCATATTTATAGTGAATTCAAACATTTCGGTCATTGTTTTAAGATTCCCAGACGACGATTATTGATTATCATTTTTTAGATCGTATGGTATTTTCGTACCAGCCTAGGCGAAATCCTGGCAATCAAATGGGATCATACGGTATCCGACTGACCGAATTAGATACAAACCATCGCCACGCGCTTTCGATCTTACCACCGCTCGTGCGCTGACGTCACAAATTGTACCGTTTGATCTGCAGCCAACACATTCCAATAAATGTGTTAACTTTCACAGGTTTTTGTTTGGATTTCAGTTGATGGGACTTAAATAAGCGAAATAAATAACCATTGATAATTGCGGATAAATAAATATAACGATAAATGAAATGTGTATTGGAACCTGGCAGTTAGCCTGCATGAATTCACAAAGCCTAATCGTAAGAAGCTTGCATGATATGTACGCAAATCCTTATCGTAAAAAAGTAAGTTTTAATTTGGACATGGATGTGAATAAATAACACCGCGAACTATAATTAGAAATATTTTCATTAAAAAGACAGCAAAATATGTCTCCGGTGATCAACCACGTGTTTTGACAGTAAACATGCGTTTGCCAATTTTCAGATATCGGACAGGGTTCGCCGCTCTCCGCCATTTTGTTTTTCCGTCTCGGTAATACATAATTAGGAATGAAAGTATATTCTCCGGTGACATTAAAAGACAAACAACGAAAATAATAACGATATATTTGAAGAAAAAAATTTTTTTACGAAAGAATTTATAAAAAATATTTGTTTTTTACTTTTATGTCTAAAAAAAGATTAGGGTCGGCGAGGAAAAAAAATCGGGTGGGTTACCGGAAACACAGGTATTTTTTGGGGGGGCCCTACGAAGAATGAGTTTGGCCACTTGGCGGCTTTTACGAAAAGGAAATATTAAAGATGGTGCCCAAGATGGCCGCCGTAAAAATAAAAGTACTATTTTCGAAAATGTTTATTTTCATTAGACATACTGTTAACATGGATATTACTTTTCTTATAATGCAGTTAAAATTCAGATATATGATTAAGCACTTCAAGTTCAACGTCATGGTCATATCGTGTTCAAAGTATAAAAAAAATATGTTGACTTCTCTACTTGTTACTTGTATAGCCTATTTATATTTCTTATGTGTCATATAGTGGTGTAAGAATGTTAAATTGAATGTACCATTATTTTAAGCAGTATTTTAGGGTTGAAGTTTTATATTTTGTGGGAATGCCAAGGTTTAATATTTTATTATGGCAAGCTGTGCTGGTGTTAGACTGACAAATTAAATTAAATGCATGACATGTATCTAATTTGTACTATCCTTGGCATTTCTGTAGCTTTTTGCATATACATGTTGAAATACTTATCAAACGTCTCCCTTGTCATGTTCAAGCTCATTTCAAGGTCATGGTCATTTCAACGTAAATAATTTTATGAAAAATAACCCGAATAATGTTTATTTCCTGTACATACTATTTTCAATTTCATTCTAATTTACCTTTAGTATGTGTCTCTAAGCATTGACTTAATTATGAATAATATTTTCCCTCCTTTGACACAAATGTTTAGGGTACAGTTTTGTTATTTTTTTGAAACTGTTGACGCAAAGGTTTCATACCATTACAGGCATTCCGTTTAAAAGTGGTCGCAATATCCTTATTGCTGTACGAGTCTTATTGCAAATTGAGCCAGATTACTCCTAAATAAAAAAGTTCTGAAGTCATGTATATTTTTCATAAAGTTCTTCATGTTGAAGTATTTATATGATTGGATCAAGGTCAATGTAAGTTTAAGGTAAAAATACACTGACACGCAAACAATTGGAATGTTTTCTATTTTCGTATTTTTATTATTTAATGTTACATTAATCAAATTTTGTTTTACCAACATAATGTGGTAATACCAAGCAACTCCAAATTAGTTCGCCTAAGCTTAAATCCGTAAAGAGTTGCTATATAAGCACACTCAGTGCAGTTAAACCCAATATGACTCCTTGTGTATTCTTCAAACGCCAAGCAAAATTTAATATGACACGAAACGTCGCGAACAACCCTCTGAATTATTAAAATAAGCCAAGTCAGTACCTTTCTTACTAATGAAAGGTCACTCGAGAGCTCACAAATCCCTTTTATGGTTACAGTCAAGCCCTTTCATAACCAAACAAACCTAGATAGCCAAGCCAGAGTTCAATCAATCGCATTTTGGCCATAACCAACCCCAGTCTCCTAGACAGTCATCAAACTCTGGCTCTTGCCAGTCCACTGGTAATTATGTAGCAAGCCATTCGAGTGACGGGTGATCCATTTATTTATTATATTCCAGACGATTTTGTGTTAACTAGCACATATAGGTTCTTTACACGCAAATTCAGTGCCAGTGTACAGTCAAGATTATCAATAGCTAAAAAATCAAACGAGCTACAATTAAGTCGGTTCAATTGTCAATCAACTCAATTGTGACTACAATAACGCTCATTTAGAGCCAACAGATCCATTTGTAGCTCTACTCAAGCCTACTCAGTGTCAAATAGACCACATTTGTAAACTATTAACCCATTTTAATCAAAACAATTCCATGTGCATCTCCAAAAAAGCCTTCTAAGTGTCACATGTTCAATTATTGGAAACAATAATACCCAGCTAGAGCAAAATAAATCCATGTGCAACTCTAAAACATCATACAAAGTGCACAATAGACCATATTTGCAAAACAATTTAAATGAAATCAAGCCCATGTGCAGCTCCAAGTATGCATGCAAAGTGCCTATCAGACCACATTTGGAAGCTATGAAACCCATTTAAATACAAACAAACCAATGTGAACCTCTGAGAAAGCATTCACAATGCCTATAAGACCATTTTTTGGAAGCCATATGTAGATAAAAAAACAACAACACTCGCAAGGCACATAACGGGTAAAACATATTTATGATATAATATACTTGGCCAGTGAATTTATTCATTAGTTCTTTGATTTGATTCTACTATTATACTATATAAGGTTTGTTTTCATATTTGAGGAGTTTTCCTTCATTTCCAGCTTTTAAAATAATAAAATTCAAAACATATTTAGATTTAATTTCAACTGCCTAATTTATACAAACGAGTACAGTTTAATCTGGTGTTGATGTTGGACAGCGCGCTTGGCTACAGTCTTAGAAATAATTACAATAATGATGCAATATGTGGCTTTCGAAAGCAATAAAAAGTCAAAGCAAGAAACCAGGGTGTTAATAAAGTGTGGCTGCACTATGTCAACCCATACTACAATATTTAGACCCTAACAGTAATAATTTATAAATACTGAACTTGACTCTAGGAGCCCAAACGCAATGAAAACCACGAAATATCTTCATATACTCATCCTTAATACCAAGCTATGTCAAAATATGTCAACCCTAACTTAAGTTATTCAGTACTTAAACAGTTTTCTCTTTGTAGGATCATAACCGTTCTCCTTGATCCCATGGTCCCCCGATGGAATCCCATGAAAGTCTCTATTATACCAAATTTGGTCACTTTATGTCAAACCTAACTTAAAGTATTCCGTTTCATATATGTTTGACGCCGCCCTCCAGCTAGTCCCCCGAATATCGAAGTAAGTCATTCTTGCAATAAGGTTCTACTTTGTGAAAACCTGGTAAGAATCTAAACCATGTTCCTGTCAAAAGCAATAATTACGTATAAAAGAAAACATCAATTAAAGACCTTACATTGTAAATAGGGGAAATATAGAAAATATAGAAACCTAATTGTCTGGTGGCTATTGTGAAAAGTATGAAGATCATTGAAGGATAAGAATTTCAGATCTATGTTCAAACCCAAAGTTGCCCAAAAAACTTTTAACAGACAAAAATCGACCAAGGGCCACCATATTTATTTATTATAATATGAAGTTATGTAACCTTATTGCGTGATGGCTATAAAATCTGCATTAAGATAATACAAAAGCGAAAATTACAACTTGCACAAAAATGTGAAGCGGACATAATGTGCCCTTAAACCTTAAACTAAGTTCCTTAGTCAATCCGGGACCATGGTTTGTATTTAGGATGACCTAGTGCTATGTAACAATATTGTTATATGGTCGTTAATAATTGTGTGAGGTATAAAGTCAATTGAATGAAGGTTATTGCAGTTATAAGTAAATTTGTCACCTTGCCCTCAAACTGTAACCTGACGCCGACGCAGATGCCAACAGTATTTATATATCTTGACTCTGTTAATTGTATGCTCAGGATCCGCCTACCGTTAAGATTTCGCAGGTTTGTTTTAGACGATAACATAGAAAACACGTTTATACTATGACACTTTCATCTTGGCCGTAATATGATCAGTTCTGTGCTGTTGGTGTAGTTGTTTGCTGTTGTTTCATGTTTCTTGTTTGTGATTTTTTTGTTTTTGTGTTCTTTGTCTTTGGCGTTTACACTATACCATTAAATGGGGTTTATGTTTAAACATTTTGCTACTGAGCTTGTTTCTGTAGATTTTCACATAAGTATTATGGGTTGATTTGTAGTTTAGATATATTATAAAAAATAAAACCAGTGCTTGTTCTTTGATATATGTATAAAGGTAACACGTTAACTTGAAAACGTATTGGAAATGGCCATTTCTACAGCACTTTCATTATGCAACTAGTCCTTGTATGGAACTAAATTGTTTGAAGTGACTCTGACACTTTCCTCTGAAAACTGAACTTATTGCTTAAGCTTTTTGCATAAATATTTGTATTGAAAAATATAATCATGATGACCAATTCTGCAATCATGTAATAAATGAGTATGATATAGTTATAAACAATAACGTTAAAAAGAGAAAAAAACGAAAATATATCCCCTCTTGTTTATTTTAAACCTTTAAAGCTGCATTCTCACACATATACCAACTTATTTATTTTTTGTCTTGGAAACGGCAATTTGTTGAATGCATAAATTTCTGCAAACCAATGATTTAAGATTGCTGACATAAATCAGATCGTATATTTTTATATTACGTTCGAAAATTAATGTTTTATGGCTTAAACCGTTACTAACGCAAAAAAATGCATAAAACATCATTTTTTGAACTTAGATATAAATATCTGCAACATATTGTTTGTCAGCAGTCTTATATAACTGGTTTCTATGGAAATTCGTAAAAATTGGCTCGTTCCAAGACAAAAAATAAAAATGTTTTTAAAACGCCCAATCTGTGAGAGTGCAGCTTAAACGAGCGTCGCACTTGCGAAATACTCCTAAAGCAATATCTACATTTATTCTACATCTAGATCACCTTTCACACTCTGTAATGGTAGAAAACCTTGGCGTTTTGCAACCAAATCTAAAATCTTAGCATTGAAATATGTTTGAAATGAAGGAACATACATTTTTAAAATATTTTATAACTGTTTGGTAAAATTAAGTAACTGCACATTAATATATAAAGAAGAAGAATAATATAACAGGAAATACGTATTTTCGGGGAAATTTCATTATTGGACCTTGAAAGGAACTTGACCTTGACCCTTCAGTAGCTAGAGTAGTTAAAGTTCAATACCAATTTCAAGAACTTCATGATAAAAATAATTAACAAGTGGTTATTCATCCTTATGTTAAAACATTACACATTTACTGAATTGGCAATTTACTGCCATCTGTTATAATCATTTTAGCTCATTCTGAATAATGAATTTTGTACGACATTTTGAATAATTAATTTTGGTAACTAAATAAAGAGTGCATTCATTGTACCATATTGAAAGCAAAGGAAGCTAGCTAGTCAGGTAGTGTATATTTTATAAAATTAACCTCATGAGCTCAAAATAACCTTTACCTTCTAAATTTAAAGTGTATAAAAACTTGAATCTAAAACTTGTTTAATGGTAATATGTAAATTAAGGTGTTTTGAGTTAATTTATTTCTTAAGTATCATTATAGTCTATTATTTTTTTAATTAATTACATCACAAAATTTAGCGGCTACCCTGGACGTCACCTTTCATATGGAATAAACGTAAGAGCCACAAAGTTGGTAAAGCTTTTCATAAACAAAGAACAATTTTTTTTCTTAAAAAGATGACTTAGAACTCAAACTATAGACAAGACTATATTCACCACAATATTTAGCGCTTTGTTTTATTTTACTCACTTCTGTTGTCATCATCGTTAGAGACTTTTTACTCTTGCCTGAATAAATTGCGATTTACAACCGAAAAATATTCTACAAATGGTTGGTACTATAGCTTAATGTTGAATCCGTTAATATCAACAGTTGTCCTGTAAATGGTTATCTAAATTGTGTTGTCTGTGTTTATAATTGTCAGCAACAGTAAATAAACAAAATAATGGTGTGGTTATCTGAATAAAATATTTGTCGGAGAAAAAAATGACAAACTATAGCACAATAAGCACAGGAATATATAAGTAACAATAGAAATGAATGTTGCCATGAAAGGAAATAATCAGAAGTATAAAACAAATACTTTCTTTTGGCACTGAGTGTATTTAACAAGTGTGCAATAAGATAACTATACAAATGCACACAATTATACATACCTTTGAAATTTAACGCAGGTCATTTTAGGTCACAAACTTCACCCTGAAACCAATAGTTTTTACTTATAAACATGTTGATGTAAATTTTTGCCTGATATTTTACTAGCAATGAAGTGAATGTGTTTATTGCTGTTCTATGTTTCTTGTTTGTGATTTTGTGTTCTATGTCTTTGGCGTTTGCCCATTGCCACTAAACCGGGTTTTTGTTTAAACTTTTTGCTACTGAGCATGTTTCTGTAGCTTTTTGCATATATATTGTAAGATTATTCGTATTTTGAGTGATGAGCAAGCGACATCATGGATTCACTCTACACTATATTTCTTATGTTTATGCTGGCATTAAAATACAACAACAACAACTATTGCACCAAGAAATAAAAATGTTTGATACCTGTCTTGGTTTAACTTGGTCACGAAGAGAGCCAATCAATTAGAAATAGGTTCTTTCTGCAAATTAAAACATACCAATGTTAAATATATCTTTATTTTTTTCATTTGAAGTAAAAAACATCATTATGAACTACACTCGCTATGTAGAAACATGTACGTAGCTTATAGTAGCATACAAATCAAGCACGATATTTACCTACTGGTTTGAACAATGATTAAAAATGTCAAAATGTAAGCATATATACTTTTAAAACTTGAACCTATTATGCTGAGGTTTATCAGACGGGTATAGTCAATCATATTTATATTACGTAACACATTGACGTCAGATCCGGCTTAATTTCTCTTCAGCGTTCAAAATAGGGATTGGGAGGCGATAAGCTGGCGAAGTGGGGTGAACGATTATCTTACGACTACTTAGGGAAATTTATCCATTGGTGTCGGATCCCGTTTAAGTATTAGCCTTATTATGTCATTAGCCATATAGCTAGTCTGTAGAAGCACTGGCACACGGGCTCATCGCTTAACAAGCTACTGCTTTATTGACAGTCAATTGTTTTACCACAAGAGCACTAATACGTCGTCACTAAGTGACTTGGAATGTTTGGTAAAATACTGATAAAGGGAATTACCCCAAGTATAAATTGAATGTGTTAATAAAACTTCATTAAACAACTGTTAATAGAAAGATTTTATAATTTCAAATCGCTCTCTTAGATGAGAGTCTGAGGATTATATGCTTATGACGTTTTTCGTTTTCTTCAGGAACAAACGTAATTTGATCACTATAATATAAGGAAACCATCACGTAATTATAAAGATTGGAATCCAATAGTATGCCTTTATCTTTGCATTCTCCAAATTTAGATTGAACGCTTAAAGTTTCGGCTTTAAAATGCTGTAGGCAAGTAAACGTGGTCATTTCGGTTCGTTAACGTCAGTTATTCACACTCATATTCAGTTGGCGCAGCAGTGATTAAAGGGCTTCAGTCGAACATAAAAACACTCTCATGGCTCGAAATCAGCTTTCTCTCCAAATGCTGAAAGTTTTCCTTAATTATGATATGAAGCTTGATATGCATAAATTTAAAGCTGCTGATAAACTTGATGTTAGGCAATTTGAGGTTTAACTTGTATTGGAAGTTTCAAATATGTAAGCAAAAACTGTTTGTATAATCCATATTGATAAAGTCGGCCGAATATATTAAAGGTAAGGATCAAACCGTTGAGAAAAACCTTGGTTGAAGTTTTTGAATGAATGATACAATTCTGAGTGGTGGACGTCGCGACGGGAATCGCCCTCTCAGGTTTGCATGTTAAGTTGAATATGTATATTATGCAGAGTAAATTTGCTGAAAAGTACTTAAAAAACCACATTGATTGAGCCTGAATTAAATTATGTTCAGTCTATTATGTAATATATTGTGTCTATAGTTTACAAAGTCAAGTTCATATAAATATTAAATCTAATTATGTTCTTTTAAACAATGTCAATATAATTGTAAAATGTATGAAGAACAAAGGGCAATGTATAACATTCGTGTAACACATCAATTCAATTTGACACACTATACATATCTTATAAGTTTGATAGTAAACAGGTCTATATAAGGGTGCATTCCTTAACCATATGAGTACAAGACTAATTTTGATGCATCCCAGACGTCGCGATTGTTGTTGAGACATAATTTAAAGGAAGCAGATGCAGTTTACTAGCATACCAAGTTCGAAGTACCTGGAAACAAACCTTTTTCAGTTATTGAAAGAAATAGGATTTTCAGCTCATCAAGGTCACCCTTGATCACAGCCCAACTGGCGTCAAAGAAGTAAGAGCGCTGGTCATGTATGAGGGGTCTCTACCAACTTCGAGGTCTGTAGGCCTACGCGTTTTTCAATTATCGATAGGAAACTGTATATTTTCAGCTAACGGTCAAAACGACCTTGACCTTTGGTCCACTGGCCTCAAATGTAAACTCCAACCGAAAGTAGGGCGGTGCTAAAACCCGGTACCTGGTATCCGGTATCACTTTCCAGTGATACCCGGATATTATCATATTATACATTTCGGTATCAAATGATCCGCTATTTATTGCCTATTGGAGGAACGATTATCGGATAAAGATATCTGCTTTTCAGTTTTTTTTTATTTCAATAGGATTATGGAAGTGTCATTTCTATATAGCCATATAATCACAATTTCAAAATTTGGAGGGTAGAAATGGCTAGGGTATTGAATGACTACATTACTATATCGGAGTTTTAAAGATAAAAAGACAATTGCATTGTATTAATTAAAACATTGAGTGTTATGCTATTTTTTTCAATTTTTTTCCCCAATCATCACATCAAACACACTTAAAACACAAACAAAAATATTTTATTAAAAGCTACTATCCTCAAGATTTACATGACACCATTTATTTATCGGCTTTTTAAATATTAAAACACATTTTCATTGTATCAATTAAAAGATTGAGTGTTATAATATATTAGAAAATCAAATTAATTACCCAATTATCACATTAAAACACACACACAAAACAAGAAATAATAATTATCAAATTAAAAGCTACAATTTTTAAGATTTACAGTATGTAAAAAGTTTATAATTTTACTATTGATACATGCTAATGATGTTTTTTTTAAATATTCAAAGACATGGTAGAGTATTGTGGACATTTATTCCGAGCCTATTGTTACCGGTATTTCTAAAGAGAATATAATATTAACCGGTACCAACAGTAACGAAAACCCCGGTATCTACATAATTCGGTACCATTAACTGTGATACCGGCTTTTCCCAATATCGATATAAGTTATTAGCACCACCACCGGAAGTATCTTAACTAAAATTCCTGTGATTTGATTGGATGACGGGTTGCTGGGCTACGTATAATTCCTACATTGTATCATTTATACTGTTATCAATTGTCCTTGACTTGACAAGTTTACCAATTCAATAAAAATCAGATTATTTTAAATAAGCAAAACTTCATCCGAAACTGTTTTCTGAGCTTTGATAAATCGGGTCTTAAGGTTGGTAAACCAAGCTGGAAAAACAACGTACTCTACGACTTATTGGGGCGAGTTATTAAATACCCATTAAATGTGCCCAAAGGTTTGTATAAATGGTATAAGCAAGCGTTTTTTGTATCTTGATGTTTCTTTTTTCTTTAATCAGTTAATGCGATTGTTTGTTTGTAAAGGTTGTTTTTTAATCAAACACGTTTTAAAGTTGTATTTAATTATAATAATTTGGCGAGTTCATTTTGATCATGTGACCCTCCATGGTACATCATTGAGACCTATCAAACTGACGTCAATAATGACAATGGTTGACGCTTTTTTCGTCGGTCCTTACAGCTTGTCGGAGAGCTACTTCAAGGAATATCGACAGGAGGCAGATAGACAGGTAGACTGACAGACATCTGGTCACCAGACTGACAGACAAACATCCTGCTTAGAGAACATAAGGATGGTGAGTGGTAGGACAAATTAAACGCAAAAAAATGTGTGTATTTTTCGGTTAAAAACCAAGACTCGGCGCAACTACCGTGAGGTTTGACTTCCGACAAAAAGATAAGACCGACGAACTGACAGTTAGGCGTACAGGTCGATAAAAGCAACGTGCTATAGAGGACATAAAAAAAATAACCAACCACGACTCGAAATAATAGCCAAACAAACAGGTATACTGGCAGAACTGTAGTACTGTTTCTTAAACATATTTGTTCATTGGTTCATCAGGCAAAATAGACAGACATATTCCGCAGGCAACACATTGACGTCTGATTATATATAAAGATATAATCGTTATATTATATAATGTATAAAAAGTAGTAAAACAGTTTATTTCAAACTTTTCGATGAAATATGGAGTTTAACAGTGAATTAATAACAGTGAAAATATCTATATGATGATTTCGGCAAACAAATACTTAAACTTAAAAAAGGTAACAAACGTTTAAAGGAGATATATTTGGACATTAACAACTACTGTTTATTAGCAAAAAGGATTTTCTCGTTTATCAAACGTTTTTTTGATCTTGAAGCTGAATGTTCGACCATTTGCTTTCATACCAAACAAATTACATTGCATAAATAGAATGTTACAACTTTGTTAAAATGTGTTTTGAACTGTTTATCGTTATAATACGTAATACGAACTTCCCGCAAAAAACACAACAATTCACAGATTATCTTTTTTTAACCCCACACATGCCTTAACACTTGTCAACAAACTAGCGTGGTCTTCACTCTTTACCTTGAAAACTTAACAGACTGGTCTCTGACATTAAGATAACTGAATACCAAAGTATTCACACTTTAAAACTAAGAGATATGTTTTATATCCAGTAATTTCCGCAATAGTTTTGCTAACACGTTAGACCTTTCAAATTACCAGTCAATAAATGGCGGCGTAGTAATTTGGATATGTATTCATGCCCCGTTCAATATTAAAGTGTTTTCGTTATTCATAGATATAGATAGAACAAAGATGCACTAATAAAACTTCATTGGTTTTTTTACTTTGATCGATAACGCTAAAGTAACTGTTGGGTTTGTTTTTCGAAAAAAATCAGTTCCGATTTAAAAAACAACAACACTCACAATGGCCACATATGGTTTTTAGCCTAGACATATTCTAGTAGTGACATTTACTGTAGCCAAATGCTGATTTGAAACACGTACCTGTCATTCTAATGTATTTTTATTGTATGTTATGTACACTTTTCAAATTGTATAATATTCAATGCCAAACGATATCATGTAGCTTTTATTAAAAAAAGAAATCATCGGAAATTATGTCTCGGAAAAATGACAAAATATAGCAAGATAATCATGATAAATATGATAACAGTGAAAACAAATCTATAAATATTCTTTGCCATCAAAGGGAAACTGTTTTTATTAAAAATGATCAGTAGTTTTTCTGTTCCGGAGCTAAACAATTGGCAAACATCGGTAAAAAATACAAAATAAAATATACGTACGATATTCTACCGCTGGCCATTTTAAGTCTCAAATGTCGACCTGAAATCATAAAAGTCATAATCACTAATATTGATCAAGATATTGAGATCACAATAATTTTGATATTTTGCAAGTTATGAAGCGAATGTGAATTTTGAACTGTTTGCATTTGTTCTTGTTGTAAATAATGAAGAGGTGGTATCATGGATTCACACTTCCCGTAAAATATCGATTGTCATGCTGACATTACAAACCATAAACAACCAAAAAATAACACTGACGTTCAATACTTGTCTTGAAGCAACTTGTTCACAAACAGAGCAATATTAGGAAGAAGCCTTTTCTGCAAATCAAAACAGACCGCTGTTTGATATCTGCCAATTTGCCTTAAAACAGAAACTTTGCTTTCAAACTCCAGCCTTTCGACGCAATGCATTAAAGTCTATTTAACTTTATTCATTTGTTTGGCATATTCCTATTGTTTTCGGCTGAAGTTGATTATAATATTTTACTCATAATGCATTTGAATAGGAATAAGAAATATATCATATATAGCCATTTCATATGATTTAACCAGGATGCTTCACAATTTGTATATAACTGGTAACCATGCATTTAAATTGGATTTTATTATTTATGTTATATAACTATTTAAAAACTTATTACCTTTATTTGTTTATTATTTATAAATATGTTACCTATGCATATTGTTTATGTGTATAGATGAGACAATGAGCTTATCTATTCGAAAAGTGTCAACCTTAAATGGCCCTGAGCCAAAAAACAAATACACAGTGCAATAACCAGGAGATGTTAGGCAGGGGATTATCGTGCCACACATTCCTTAAACTAGGCCTTTAAGACGGTATAAGTGCAATCACTGATATCAACGAGATGACTTTTCATTTATACGAAACTGTACGCAATGTTTTCGACTCATTTTCTATTTTACATATCAAAGTGAAACTTTAACATATGTTTTACTCTACACATTACATCTTTTCAAATGACAAACATTGATATAAATGTATGGAGTCATCAGGCCTCCAACATTCGCACTGCAATGGTTTCTCCCCTGTGTCAATTGTCAATTGTCATATGACTATGTAACAGTAAGATTTCCCAGTGACACTTCTCAAAACAAATATTTTAATAACTCTTAAACAGGGTAAAATGTGAAAGCAATAATATTAAAAGTTCAACGACTGGGTCCTAAAATGATATAAAAATATCGATGGAAACATTTATTAAAGCACTTATGGACTTGTAAGGAATGATTGAAAGTGATATTTTCGACCAATGGTGCATCAACTGGTGAATATCTCATCTTAATACATATGCTACTATATATAGTAACACATGAGTGCAGGGATTCCGCGATTATTTTCATGACTCAGCGAATATCAGTTTTGCGGCCCGGGCCGATAACCGATTATCATTTTGCGGCCCGTAGAACGTACGCACGTGTTCCTCTTTAAATCAAATTTGGCGACTGTAAACTAATGTCTCAACTAAATAATCACAATTAATTGATCTGCCTGAACATACTCATTTAATTTAGTAAAATCCTAAAGAGAGACAAACGCGAATGCAGTTTATAATAATATATGCTTGTGTTTGATAACCAGTGTGGACCATACAGCGGCGTTTTTATACAGTGTTGTCTGTTGTCATTTTAAAAACAAAACAAAGGAAGCGGTAAAATTGAATTTAGAATCTACTTGCAACCAACAATTGAACATACATGTTTGAATTAATAATGCGAGGTATTAGTTTGTTTAGGTACAAACAATCGTTCTATTTGCTACGTGTACATGCTGATTAAATTGAAATTTGACATTCAAGACATAAAACGACAGATGTCAGTGATTCGTACTAAGAAAATTCGAAAACACGTTTTGGATCTTTCAAATTGAACAATTGAAATTTATGGGAACATGAAATGAAAACAATATATTTTTGCCTTTTGGTTGACTCTCAAAAAATAAATTTAATTTGAGCGTGAGTTAATTAATCGTAGTAGAGCCAGCAGGAAATAACAATGCACAACTGCATTGCAGGTAAACTTTCAAAAGAAGCCTTCACACTTAAAAATAAAACATATGTATTAACGACGTTCATACACGGCGTAGCCAATTTGTTCAGTGATAGTTGGCCCTCGTGCTCAAAATGTCCCTCGACTACGCCTCGGGCCAAATATCACTCAATGCCGCGTATTAACCTCTAAATATTCAAGAATTAACAAGTCTTAAATAGTGTTATATACAATGACCATTCAGCGATGATGAACATGAAAAAAAGAAGGTATTATTGACGTTAAAAAATGTTCGCATGCTAGTAAATGTTTCGGAAAAAACATGCTTAATCATACACAGGTCACTTTCAATTGGATTGAACACAAACGAGTAAGGTTTCTGCGGTGGTTGCTCGGATTAAAAACGTGATTTTTCGTTGAATGTGGGCATATCGTTACCATCAGTGCTTGACAGTGCAACCAATTTTCAGTGGTCGCACCATATATGTACTGGCTACAGGTACGATAATTTGAATTAAATAGATCTGTATATGTTTGGGTTGTCCATTTAAAATTGCAAATAAGCGATTATCTATGAAAATGGGTAGGGTACCTGCTTCAAACTTTAAAAACAAGCAATGAAGCTTCGTGTCATACCAATATTCAATGAAACTCTCTTTGGCTACAAAATATTCTGAATTACACTATTATCTGTCGACTTCAATCGGTAGTCCGTATTCCGTTTTTTTTGTAAATCTCTTAAATTTGAATGCTAAGGTTTCTTTGTTGTATTAAGAATTTTGAGTATCCTAGATGTGGGGTTTCGTACCGGTTCGTTGATTTCGTAGTAAGTATTTCTAATACTACACACTTCGTGTCGTAGGTCGACTGCCGTTTAATAATATGTTTACACAAACCTAATACCAATATGCCACTGCAACAAACTAAATGTACCTTTTTCAGTACATTTTGAATTACTTACAGCCCCACCTCCACAATTATGATATATCTTTGTTCAGACCCTGTTAGACCTTGTGTCCTAGAATAACCCTAAGTAAAATCACTACTTACATTTTCGTCGTTCATTTACTGAATCAAATTTATGCCTAGACGATCATAAAAACGTTAATGTTTTCCATTTCAATGATTTGTAAATAAATATAAAGCTATAAATTCTGGGCCTAGCCCAAAGCAAATACACAACGAACAATGCAACCTGCAAAAACTGTTATCAGCAGGTATGATATATAATGTATAAGCTTTTGATAATCAATACTCTCCAAATACAACTTACAAATATATAATTATTGTTGATAATAACACAATCTTCACTAAGGGGGAAAAATCCAGTGGTATTAATTTTAACCAATGCCGTAAGTATGGTTAGCGATAACTTAGTAAAAACACAGAGTGGGTTTAAACTTGTTAACAAGCGTTTAACCTCCTGCGATTACCATTATGTGACAAACAAAGCTGATTCATCCTAGGTATATCAAAATCAAGATTACATGTTTAAACAAGAGAAATGATATAATCAAAACATACACATATTTCTTACAGTTAAAATGAACTAGTTTATGCTGTTCCGAGCGCTTTAAACTACTCTGCCGTTACATGAACAATAGGGACAACAATATGAGGGATAAGACCGTATATACTAATATCAAAATACAACTCATGTTATGTTTAATTACGTTATGATGAATAAATAATAACAATTTTGCTCTTGTTATATGATCTTAGTTTCAATTAGTTCATTATGAAACTATATTATCATTTAAATGTAGTAATGTTGTAACAACAAAATACCATTAAGTAAATATAGATAACTTACACTTGATTTATCCAAAGTCCTTCAATACTAAACGGCGATCTAATTGAAAAAAAAACAACTCGACAGACAGCTAAATTTTTCAAATGAACTAATATTGATCGGTGGATATTTGAACAATGTGATCAATCTATAAATAAAAACAGTCTGATGATTTTAAAGGCGCAAAAGTGTGTTTGGCAAAGATAAACCAAGTTTAAAAAAAGTATACGGTCGACACTGATGTATACATAAATCGCAATATATGCTTTGATCAACTATGTGCAATTATCTAACGTCAAAATTTAGATACATTATGGAATATTTCAGTTGATGAGATTTATGAACGTGAGAAAACGGTACATTTGTATTTCAACTGGCTGTATTTTAGATCATTTCCAAATAAGACTGATGGCTTGTAGCCATTATGTTTTTGTGTATCTCCGCCAAATACGTATGTTTCAAACAAGTACACGAGTACTATAGGCACTATGGTTACATCCATTATGTGATACTATGCTTTTTACAGCCAGAAATAAGACCAAATATTACAAAGAAAGCTCAATCCAAATTAATTCAGGCTGGGATATATATGCTCGTTTAAAAATGGTTGTTAGCGTATTAAGTGTTCATGTGTTACAAACTGTTTATAAGTGCCTTGACTCAATTATTTATTCTTAACTTTAAAAACTCTTCTGCGTAGGTTATATTACCTTGTCCCTTTTTAGTGCGATCCTTTGTCGATATAACACTTAAATCATGCTAAAATCGGTCTTATCTTATATCTGCCTAAACGTTTGAGTAATTCGTAAATATTGACCTAAGGTATATTTTTAGGAACATAAACTATGTATAGAGTCGATCTTACCTATGATTTATCAATTGAAATTATTTGATACAACATGCAATACCTTTATTTGATTATATTTCAATGAATATTATTATTATATTTACTATTGGAAATATATTTATAAGTTGAAGATAGACTACATAAAGGCTGAATATGTGAATTTTCTTCTAATTTATGAGCCTTTCTGACTACCACTAAATATTAAACACTAATTGACTGGATTACGGAACCCACAACCTGAGTTATTGAGACTATACTTAAGCACTTGAATCCACGAATGTTGTGGTTTGTATCATGTAGTTAGTAGTTAAGGACGGGTTTTCATAAACAGCGTGCGGTTTAAGTAAATAGCATTGTAAATTATCCGCACGAATGCTGCATATCGGGTGCGCCTATTCTACTTGTTACAGTTCCGATGTGGGAGTAAATGTGATGACGAACACAAACTATGCCTCAAAAAATAATTTATTATTTTAAAACAAAGTTCATAAGCACGTCTATACATGTTATATTCACTTATTGACGTTACTGGTATACATTATATTTATGACCAATTTGTTATCAAAACGTTGAACGGAAATGACTTCAAGAATATAAAAATTGCTTATCCAAGTAGAACAATATTAATATATCCGAGCATTGAAACAAGCTTGTTTATGAAATCCTTTATCATTCAACATACCCATTTTGAGTCATTAATATAGAATGTAAAGGACAGCGCCTATTTATACAGATTGTATATTAAAGGAAGAACTTGATTTTACAGTATAAATACATGTATGACATATTCGTTTTCATGACATTTGGGTCCTGTAATAACAATTTAGTAGTACACTAAGTGCAACAGCCAAAATAGTAAAATTTAAGTATTCTTTTGTAATAAAACCGTTGTTTTTTTGCTCTACTAAATCATAAATTCGGCAAAAACTTGGTTTAATGTAGTTCTTTAGTAAAGCAAAACTAATATATTATAGTTTTGCGGGAATGGTTCTACACTTACTCGATTTTTACTTAATTACTTAAAAAACACCTCATTAATGGCATAATTGAAGCTTGGCAGTTGTCTTTGTGAAAGGCTTTCTAACATTAATTTAAAATCAGAATCTGCCAGCAATCCAATTTGTAAAGTCATGAGCATATGTTAAAGAATATATAAATCTGATTAAAATTATGACTACCGCCCAAAGATCCCTGCTTAGATATATGTTAATTATCAACTTATTTCAAAAGAGGAGTGCTAAACTTCCACAAACCCGGTGTTTAGAACCAAGATATATATGGAGATGTATATCTACAATGAAACTTACCAAATGGAAAGTACAATTCGACATTGTGTGTCAAATACAGCAATCGATTGAACTATGTTCGAAGATCAAAACAGAATTCAAAGAAAGCACGCACAAAATAAGTTACAATCTATTATACTACAACAAGTATACCCTTTCCAACTTTAATCAATTTCAATATTAGATTGCTCCCATTTCTTATCCCTCTGTTACTTCTGTAAGCTCCAACTTATGAAGTCTCCAAAGATCTATGACTGTGAAATTATCCTATATATATCATTTGCCAACGGGAGAAACATATTTACACAATTAAATAATTGTATTTAAAAGTGTGTATGAATTTGAGTCTGTACAAAAGGCTATTTTCTGTGTATTTTCATTGCAAGACATCCAATGAAGTACATTCAGTTCACCAAATGTTGGACAATTTACTGTAAGAAGCTGAAACTATCATTATTGCATCCCTTTATGCTCTGTTTTTACTCGATACACTAATCCCTTAATGACCATAACCTATAAAGTAATACAAAATACTATGATTACCTATTTGCACAATCATTCTCAGGAACTATAATATCGATGTACATTCTGAGATGTGGATAGACTATTGTAATTTCTTTCCGAGAGGACCAGCGGATATAATAAAGATTGAGAATATTATTAGTTATAAACGGTTGAAACATGTATTAAGAGTCTTCTTCTATAGTATTGTTACAAATTTAAACATTATCCATGAGTTTGTATTTGAACTTTAGCAAATTAACCATGTTCGTGTTTATAGAGACTCGCGCATGTTTTTGGACCAAACATGACGTTTCCCGGTTATGCATCTGAAAACTCTTATTTTATCATTATTTTGCTCTATGATATAAAAAATTGCAGAAAAATACAATCATAGTAAAGAAAGTATTTTCGTTTAAGTGGGGCTCAAACCCAGGCCGGTAAAGTCAAGAAAACATTACATACGGACGCCTTAGCTACTAGGCCACCAAGACCAAATCAGATTTAGTTATTTTGACGACCTAAATAATACGTTGATAAAATCACTTAATAATGTCAACAAATCACGCAGCAACGAAATCGCTGAAACCGCTTTAGTCACTGAAACCCGTTAGAAACAGTATTGAAAATTGTGGTCTTTGTGATTCCAGCTTTGTGCATTTTAGTTTTAACACTCTTTATGATATGCTGCACTTTGTTTCGTTATTAAAAAAGTGCATTTTACAAACCATGAGCAAGTCCCTTTAAATGATAAAAACAAATAGTATGAATATGGAAATTACACATACCTAAATATATATTGCATACCAAATATATGATACACTTCACTGTTCCACGAAGATAATCCATGTTTCATATTTGTATTGTATATCAAACTTGACTTCCGGAAGATTTAAACTCAACGTGTTAATTCGGTTAACTTAACCAGGGTATTAAGGAAGTGCTAAACATATAGTTTAACCCATTCAACGTTTTATCACACTGGGAACCCGGAAGATGAAAACTCAACTTGAAGCTCTTGCATGAAACTCCTCAAGTTATCAGTATACCTCGGTGTCGGGGATGACATTCATTTTGAACTGTTGTCCTCGGCCTGTCGTTTTTTTTGCTATTGTTTCCATATTCTGTATGCATTATGCACTTAGGTTTAAAAACATTGATTTTTACAAAATGCAGACATGGAATGACGGCTCATCTGTCAGTCCCTGTCACACAGGCCACCACACTGACAAAAACAGTGCATAACTATGAGTCATCTACGTCTTCCATGGTAGTCCTTTTTCTAGATAACATACGCATTTAAGAAAGCTCTGGTAAGAGACAGATGAGTGTGAAAGTAAAGATCAAAAAGGTCCCCATTTTGAGACTTCTCTAACCCAGCCCGATTCAGCTAGGTAAATCTGCACACAACTTCAAAAGCTGTCCTCAAATATATGAAGATTGAAAAACTCCCTGTACATGCTCCAATTGTGCTACAAGGGGTGGACTAGATTAAATAGATATATTTAAGTTTTTCAAGCAGTTTTCTTACCTTGGCTACAAAATGCAGATATCTTGTCAGAGCCTGTCAATGTGGAACAGTTTCTGGTAGGGCCTTGGCTCTTTGCTTCACATAAAGATTCGAAAATATAATGAATAGCTATATATTTTAGGTTTTATAACATCAACAAAGTCTACTGTTTGTCTGACGCCTTCCTCCCTGTGCAACTATGTAGAAGGTTTTACTACTTATATATGGGTTGAAAATATTTTATGAGTAACCTTTGGATGTTTGACAACCTGTCGGTTTCAGCCTGTTCACAATAAGTGCTTCATCCATAACTAAGGCGTTTACGTGAGGATGTTCAAGAGTGATATGTGAATAATGTTCAAGATAATGTGCAAGGTCCGCCTTTTACAGAATATAAAGTTTCAAAACAGTGATAATGAAGGTTTCTCACGAAAAAGTCTCCACAATCTTGACATGTACCATACAGCTCAGACAATAGGAAATATTTCTGTTTAAGGTAACCAATCTGCTGCCTTTCTTTGGATATCTGTTTTGGAGTCTGTCATCGGAATGAAGGAACCTTGTTACGTTATGGTTCGTCTGAGAGGTTTATGTTTCCTTTCAAAGCACTCCGCTACAAACGTTGAATATTAGTCCTTGCCCACCTGAAGTACTCCACAGTTTGAACAACACTTGCGATATTTTTACTAATGAAGTTTACTTCGAATGCAAATATTAAGTTTGTGTAGATGGTGTGATGCACGAACTAATGGTATTTAATGGGAAACTTAACTTCAAATCATTGAGGGGTCTTCATTATCATCTGAAGATGAGAGGAAACCGAAAGCATGTGCCTTCAGTTCTGGTAGAAATAATGCAGGTATTAATACCTAAATTCACGGAATAGTTATTTCAGTGTCACTGTTGTGTAAAAGAGTTTGATGTATAACTTAAAATTGTCCGACAATTTAATAATTTAACCATTGCAAATAAGGATTATATACAAATTTTGAAATTGAAATAGCTGAGAAGGACATGTAAATTCATTTACATTTTTCAAACAGAGTACGGCACTGGCCATGTGTATGCGAAATGACTAAGTATCTTTTAGCTAGACTATTCACAAAATAAGGTAGCAATACTACTCACCCCGGCATCGTCGGCGTCGGCGTCGACGTTTGCGTCGGATTGTGCATCGGCGTGTGCGTCGGCTTCCGGTTTAAATTTTAGGGCAATTCAACATTTTCACATATAAATCCAATACCCTTTATTCAGTTCACCTAATTCTTTACACAAGGTGTTTAGGACCATCACACTATGAGGTTACGTAACTCCATACTATCCTAAATACAAATTATGATCTCTGATTGACTGGGGACTCAGGGCAGATTAAAAGTTTAGAGCAGGTTGGGATTTTTACTTATTATTTTTATATACAATTATTGACGACCATCATACAATTAGGTAACACAACACCATATCTTTCTTAATACAACATATGGCCCCTGATTGACTTAGGAACTGCAGTTAAACTTTTAAAGTGGTTTAGCTTATTCGACTGCACATTCTTTTAGTAGCCTCGGACTGACTAGAACTGGACCGCTGGCTTTAGAAGGGTCAATAAGAGGTATAGCGTCCTTTACATCTTTAGTCGTAATAGAATTGATAGAAGTGATGAGTCGGCTGTTGGTAAATCTGGAGAATCATGATTAGTACTTTCAAGGTTAGACTGTGAGCAGAAGAAGGTGTTAATAAAGGATACTTAAGCTTCGTCAGTGTTTGCTTCCATGCTTTTTTCAATCAGCGTAGGGATACTTGATGACTTGTTGCCATTAAACCGGGTTTATGTTTTAACATTTTTCTACTGAGCTTGTTTCTGTAGCTTTTCGCATAAATATTTATGTTTGTTGGTGAGCTGTTTTGCCTGTTTGAACCTTTTCTTTGCTGTTATATTGTCTGTTTATTTTCTCAATTATCTTTTTCTCCTAGTCAGCCTTAGCTTTTCGAATTAAGGATGTTGTTTCGTTTCGGATTGTATTGAATGAATTTAAGATTCAAGATTCTTCATCAGTGTTGCCTAAGCCCGTTGGTGCATTTAACGACGGTGTCTGATTTTTTTTTAATTTCATTGTTCATCCAGGAAAAATCGTTTGGTCGAATATTGACTACTTTGTTTGGTATACTCTCTGATGCTGCTGATATGATTGTTTTAGATATATTGTCAGCAATCCTGTTAAGGTCGTTGTCAATGAGAAGATAATTCCAGTCAGTCGAACGGAGATGACTTCAATATTTTGAAAATTCACCTTTCTCATAAGGCCAGATACGTCTGTTGAAACATGACTGCGATGTTTGGTAAATCTTAAAACAGTCACAATGGGACAATGGAAGCGAACAAGATCTGGGATGAAAGGGTCGGGCAAAAAACTAGAAAGAACATGGTGGTGATGTTTCACGAACATGAGATCAATGGGAGCATTCGATTGCTCAGTAAAGTGGGTAGGGGAATCGATGAGCTGCTCCGCATTGTAGGAAGCAATCAGCCTGCTCATCTTGTTTGCTGCAGATGGAGCAATGTTTATGTTAAACTCGCAAGTCACAAGTATATTATCATAATGGCCATTGAAGACTTTGTTCCATGTTAAGCCAATGGGTGTTGTTTGAGTTTGGGGGACGGTATATTCCACCAATGAGAAGTTTACGTCGTTAAATATGAAGTTCAACCCAAAGGGCCTCAAGTCCGATCACATGTAGCTCTGTTTGTTCCGAGGCGCTGATTCCTTCACGAACATATATGGCGACGCCTACGCCGACTCGATCATGTCCATCACAACGAAATGGCGAGCTGAAATTGGGAATATACAAGTCATCATTTGAAGTGGTATGATTAGGCCAGGTTTCTGTGAAGACAGGAATGTCATACAATTGAGCTTCGATTGCCGGAATGTCGATGTTAGGTTTAAGGCTTTGAATGTTAAGATGCATATACCCAAGCCCGCTTCAGTTTGCTTTAAGTAAGAATCAAGTAGGGAACTAGTAGTGTAGGGAATCGGACAGAAAAAAAATACTATCGATACTCGGTTTATGTAACCGATCAATGATCGCTTTATTCAAATGACATAAACCATACAATGCAAGAAATTAAAAGTGGCGTGTTGTTTCGCATAACTCATCTTTCATGGCGTGTGAAAGACAAGTTTTTCTAGCATTAATCACAAAAATAATGTTGTCGTTTTTAAATTTACTCACCCAGCCACACCACACTCTATTATATATGCTTATGAAAAGCTTAAGTGTTTCCGGTCTTTTGGTTATTCTGTTTTCCGGTAATTCCACCAACCGTACTCACATCTACGGTTTGTTTACATTTTGGTCTGTTTCCTCGTCTCTTTTAAAAGTAATAACGTCAGAAGCTTTAGAATGAAATAATGTACGAATGCGTTAATAAAACGGTCGCAGATATCTTCGTACCCAAGTTCGTACGTAATGATCTTAGATTTCGGGTCTAGTTCGTATGAAGTTTTAAATAGAACCGGCTAACATACGTTCTATTTATAGATTAGGTTGCAGCCTTGCCTGGTACCCGACCCTATGCATTGAGCTCTAAATGAATGTTTCCCCCGTCACGAAAAATGATGGAAACCATCGGACAAAGGATGTATTTGCAGAAGCTGGAAACCACCAGCCACGTGCTCCTCCATGGAAAAATTATAAACCTTTCTTAATATGATGCGCCGTGTGATAATGTGAAATTGATAAACAAAAACCATCGTTTATGAATGAAGTGTTAATGTAAATATATTAGCATATACCCGACTTTAAATAAAGATTATTCGATCTTTTATCTTGTAAGTTTTTTTAATTTCCAAAATTCGAGCCACTGTGCATGTGTATTTAGGTACATTTGACTACATCACTGTACATTACTCAATAAGTCAATACACACGTTGGCATCAAGTAAGACTAACAATAACTATGTAATAATCTATATTTACAGAAATTGCACTGTGTGTGAACACAAGCATCATCTGATTTCGGATTCTTAGAAGTTCGTCTAAAATTCAGCCGGGTCGTTCATCTGGGTCGAAAAATCGGCTATGTTTACATACTATCTTATTTTGAAATAAACTACATGTGAAGGACGACGCTTGTTTGCGATTGGTTGCTCACCACCATGAGCATTCTACAAGTAAATATTAAGCATCTGTTGAAAAAAACTGCGACCTTGATGAACACGACCGTCGGTGTTCCGTAACCTTTACCCAACGCTAGCAGCTTCCTTCTACACTTTGGGAATGGAATGAATTCAGGCGAAGGATTAAGTGCAGATTACATACAGAAAGATTTACGCAGATAATACATACCAAAGGGGTTTTGCGAAGCGCAGATAACATTGGCCAGGAATAACTTCGCAATAAGATCGCAGATATACATATTTCCGTTCGAAAATTAATGTTTAATAGCTAAGTACTAACTACGTTACTAACGGTTTAAGAATAAGAGGGCCAAGATCGCTCGCCTCAGTAAAACTTTGTGCTATAGACGTGTTGATAATTAAAGAGCAATAACAAGGATTTGGCTCCTCTGATGTATGAAAATGTTACCTCTAGGGTGTTAACAAGATATTTCCATATTTGGGCTCTGTGACCTAGATTTTAACCCCAGATGACCCATATTCGAACTTGAGCTAGAAATCATCGAAACAACCTTTCTGATAAATTTCCAGGATATTTGGGCTGAAAATGTTACCTCTAGAATGTTCACAAGGTATTTCCATATTTGGGCTCTGTGACCTATTTTTGGACCCAAGATGACCCATATTCGAACATGAGCTAGAAGTTATTGAAACAACCTTTCTGACAAATATCCAGGATATTTGGGCTGAAAATGTTACCTCGAGAGTGTTAACAAGGTATTTCCCTAATTGGGCTCTTTGACCTAGTGTTTGACTCCAGATGGCCATATTCGAACTTGAGCTAGAAATCATCGAAATAACCTTTCTGACAAATATCCAGGATATTTGGGCTGAAAATGTTACCTCTAGAGTGTTAACAAGGTATTTCCATATTTGGGATCTCTGACCTAGTTTTGACCCCTGATGACCCATATTCGAACTTGAGCTAGAAATCATCGAAACAACCTTTCTGACAAATTTCCAGGATATTTGGGCTGAAAATGTTACCTCGAGAGTGTTAACAAGGTATTTCCATATTTGGGCTCTGTGATCTGTTTTTGACCCTAAATGACCCTTATTCATGCTTGAGCTAGAAATCATCCAAAAAACCTTAAATTATCTTTCAATAATACACGCACACGAAAGCCTTTACTTGCAAAATATGTGTAAATAAAAAAAAATAAAACATACTTTCTTCTTTTTTTTTCTTCTTATTTTTCTTCTTAGTAACTAAGTCGGAGTCTTAAACTCATATTCGACACGTTTGTGAATAATGGCCAGGACGTCAGAATAGCGTCCATCATAATACCATATATGTATCACAAGTGTTACTATGTGAGGTCATCTATCAGGTGGAAGCCGTTGACGGTCCAAACGTCAGCTACCGGTTCCCCGGAAGTGGCGCAATGGCATACAGCTCCACCGTTCTGGATCCGGTCTGTACATATGTAGGTTTGACGTGCGCGTATTCGCATGAGGCGGTGCGCTCCTGGCGTCTCACTGACGTCATCAATGACGGACTGGTCTGCGTTGCCAGCGTGTTTGGTAACGGAAGGAATGCTCAAGGCTCAGTGAAAGGCACGGCGATTGTGATGGTGTGGACGTCAATGACACATCCAGATGGTATGATGCATTATTGTATTTATTACAAGAGCAATACGTATATCTTAAAAATTACTACTGATACCCTGCTTATATGACAAGCATTTGTCAAATGGGTGGATTTACCCCTTTGGGCAAATATATACCCACTGCAGATTACTTGCTCCTGTGGTATGTGTTTGTATAAGCCCCACCTTCATACATTGGACAAATTTTGACCCGAGGGCAAATTTACCCAAGTGGATATTTGATTTTATATGCACATATTTGCCCCTTGTTTAAACGGCGTATTATTTTCAAGTTTTAAAGAGGGCACACTTAGAAATCCAAAATAATGAAAACATTGTTGTAAAATAAATAACGCTTTTAGCTATACTGTTTAAAAGTACAATGAACTTAAAATGAAAAATAAACACCTGGCCCCTATTTCTCGAAACGTCTGAAGTCCGTTGATTATAACAGTATTAATCTAAGCTCACTATTTTTGTTTGGTTTATTTTGATATATCAACATTCTTCACACATTTAAAACTTTAAAAGAACATTAACTCTAGTATGATCACCCTAAGCTAATTATTTATTTACGGAAATCAAAATAAAATAAAAGATTTGGCTTAATGAAATAAGATACTTAAGCTTGTTAAGCCTAAGAACTTTAGTGAAATTGGGGCCAATATCACAAAAATACTCAAGTCAAAATCTCAATCTCAACATATTTTACCACATAAAAGTATACTGATTTTAAATCTTGCATGCTTTTAAATTTTATGAAAACGTATTTTCCCATAGAATTTGTTGATAGAAAAGGTTTTGTCAATATTTCTAAGAAACTTAATTCAAGAGCGAAAATTAAACGTGAGTAATTGTTAAAAAACAATAGTTTTTACTCAAATACAATTTTGGCTATAGAAGGTTTTTTCCTTGAAATCTTGACCAATGACATATTTCAACATATTACCTGATAGGATGCCTCTCCGACGGTGTAAACTCAATTGTTTTTTTTAATAAATTTGGATGCTAATTTTGGTCTTCTAACAAGTAAAATAATAGTAGTATGGATGTAATAATTGTTGACTTGAAATGATTGGAAAAAGTGCGTCTCTTAACCTTATTACATACCACTGTTAACATTATGTTTACGTACAAGAAAAACACATCAGCCTGTAACACCCTTGTGGAATTTAAAATTTTATGAATGTAATTCTACATTTTTCTTTGTTTGATACACATTCCAGTGGGCTGACCCAGAAGAAAAATGTATCCGTTTAAAACCGTGAGCGCTGGCTTTAATGGTTCATCAGCCGGCATTTTATACTCGTATCAAAAGGTAATTTTCAGATGGGATTGTTCACTTCGCATATTTTATATCGTTTGTTATTCACCAGTGAAATAAATCTGATCTTATTTTTCTTTCCTTTTTATTCCAGTACCGGAAGGTGATCGACGATAATAAATGACAAAATGACGAATGCTGCCTAAGACAGAACATGATCGCCGACAAAACCCCAGTAAATGCTGCAAATAGTGGACTTACAGATAACTGGATTTTTTTCTAGACACTACTTTTCGGGTTTTAATTTTCATGGTGACTCACTTTAACATTCTTATTTTGAAATTTAAATGACTTAATAAATGTTTTAATGAAATGATTTTTTTAAAGACTGTTTGCAATAAAATGTGTGCATTAAACAAGTTTGTAAATATATGTTTTTGTTCTAATATTTAAACGAATCACTGAGTCGCCCTTTAGGCATTCTGTTCAGTATAGTTAAGTCTTCTTCCCAGGGAGGGCAAGCGCCCGCAGACCGAAGAAGTCTTATCAGACAACTTAACATCATTTCAATATTATCCAAGGGCAGCAGTTGTATGAGACTGTAGCACGGTTATATACCCGATTTTATTTTTTTCTCTAATAATTTAATCCTAAATGGCACTAGGACTTGCACGGGTGGCTTCCACATGCAAACAGGAAAGCATTCTATTGCCAACACAATTCGCAAAACAGAGGATTGTTATGCTTTTTTAACAAAATTGACATTTCATTTGAGCTCTACTGTCTACGTATTAGCTAAATTGAAAAAAGATAGTGATGGAATAGGAATACTTAATGTTAAACTAATAGTGATGTAATAGGAATACTTAATGTTAAACTAATAGTGATGGAATAGAAATACTTAATGTTAAACTAATAGTGATGGAATAGGAATACTTAATGTTAGACTAATAGTGATGGAATAGGAATACTTAATGTTAAACTAATAGTGATGGAATAGGAATACTTAATGTTAAACTAGTAGTGATGGAATAGGAATACCTGTATGTTTCTTACTACCAAATTTCACTTTCAAATTAGAATATTGAAAAATTAATTGCACTCGATTGTATTCATTGTTTTTGTTAATCGGAAATTACGTTATTTGTTTATCTCCCAAGCGCTCTGTGAGATTATTCCAGTTTTTTTTTACATTGCAACGGTCATTCGGAACACCTCGGCCATGTTCCATCGAAAGTAACCTCGGATGTATGGCAGTTCATCAGTAGAAGTAGTTCGGAAAAAAATATATAATAGTATTAATTATTTGTAGTGTTTTAACTTGTATTTTGTATATCAAAGTTTAAGTTAATGCCAATGATGTGTTTTATTGCATACAAAATTAAGATTCCTAATAGAAAAGTCATAAAGTTTAACTGCTAAATTACTACGCGATGTATTTGCAGTGTTGTTAAATGCATATAATTCTGTCATTGTAAACCGTCCATATACAAGCGAGGTTGTTTTCGATGAAAATAGCTGAAGAGTTCCGAATATGGAACGGTCTCAAAACAGCGGAATTGTAATTATTTCGATAAATGTACTGTTTTAAATGGTGAAATTATCAGGATTTAAATGACCGTTTTTTTCAACAAATCATCGAAAAGAATGAAATAAAAGTAGTTTTTGTGTGTTTAGTGTAAGTTCCTGTTTCTATACAGACAGGCGCCAGTTCAGTGTTACAGAGCACAGCATTGCTTTACCGGCTTAACCGGGTGATAGATATATGAACAAGGTCTCTCGCGAAATTAAAAAAAAATGCTATCAAAGCACCGGGGGAAATCGCACGGGATGTTAGCTTTGGACTTAAAAATTGTTGAATCGTTGGGAAAATCTGTTAAATTACAAAATGCGTGTAAATTGAAGACAAGTGGTTGGGAATTGAACGATTTGTCATCGGAAATGAGTTTCAATCAGAACGATAATTATCATATCAATGGAATTCTTATTTCAAACGAAAATGCTGTCAATGGTATTATTTTGTATTTTGGCGATCAACAAAAATGTTAAGTGTTTAGTAATTATATTTGTTTTGAGTGAACAATCAACGCAAAATGTATCGCGTGGTATACACACACTGTAGTGGCAGAATATTTAAATTCAAATCCGACAAGGCCTATCTTCTAAATACCTTTTTTCCAATCTCAGTCTACATTGAATGTTCCTGATCATGGAAGGTCATACTAATACCATTACTTCTTTTGAATTCGACACGCCAACTATGCATGACTTAGATATATCATATCAAGATGTTATTGATGTCAACCGGCAATGTGACAGGAGCTGATTCTGTGATTAGTCACCCCCTAAGTAACTTTGTTTACTATTCTCTCCGCTCAGGTAAAGTACCCCTTCTCTGGGAATTTGCAAACGTATGTGCTATACATAAGAAGTCGGATCCCCAAGGTTATTAATTATGGTCCAATTGCCCTGCTTAGTGTTGTCAGAAAAGTTGTTGAACGTATCTTTAACCTCATTTAAACAACCGAAAACCTTACACCTTTTCAGTCGGTTTCATTAAAAAAGACTCGTAAGTCAATCAAATGGTGTCTATATCTCACTTTTTTGCGTCTTGCTCTCAATGAAGGCAACAAAGCTAGGACAGTCTTTTGTCACATTTCTAAAGCGTTTGATCGGGTCCGGCATAAAAGTATTTTTTTCAAAATACGGCAAAGTGGCATTTTAGGAGCGCTACGTTCATGGCTTGGTGATTATCTTAGCGAAAGAAAACAATTTGTCATTTTTTTCCGGTACCAAATTTGACATTGCATCTGCAACTGTATACCTCAAGGCTCTGCTCTTGGTCCGCTTCTTTTCCTAGTAAACATACACGACATCATGCAGGAAATTAGGTCTCCAATTAGCCTTTTTTGCAGGTAGAAACTAAGAGACCTCTTTTCTCTTTAAAGATAACCAAACCAGCACATCTCTCAGTTTTAATAAATACTACACATATTGTTTTATACGCGTGTACTATTCGCTCACTGATTGCGAATATAATAATCAACGTTATCGTGTTTTCGTACATTTTTTCTTCTTCTTCGTCTCCTTCTTCTTCCGCTTCTTCTTCTACTTCTTTTTCTTTTTTCTTCTTCCTCTTCTTCCTCTTCGTCCTTTTCTTCTTCTTCTTCTTCTTCTTCTTCTTCTTCTTCTTCTTCTTCTTCTTCTTCTTCTTCTTCTTCTTCTTCTTCTTCTTCTTCTTCTTCTTCTTCTCAATTAAAAGGGATGCGAACGTTTGAAGGTATTTTACTACGTTGAAAGGCTATAGGCGAGACAAGAGTGATTTTACTTTTTCAGTTCTGTTCACAGGTAATAATAAAAAATAAAAAATGTGGCTGCAGAACGTTACTGATTAGTGCCTGTCATTACCTAGACATGTTAATTATTTTTTAACAACAATAGCTAGTTTAATAACAGAACTGATAAATCTACATATACTTATGTAGATATATGAACATCCCGGAAGTTCATTACTAGTGTAAAAATACTTAAATGAAACCCATTATTGGCTTAGGACGTTTTGACTATTTGTACCATGTACAGTAAAGCAGCTTTTAGTCAACCATTTTTTTTTTATATTTTTCTAGGTAATTTAAGCTCAGCTGAGCTAAACGTGCTGATGTTGAGCTATTGTGATTGTCGTCCATCGTCCTTTCTAAACCACTGAGATAAATTCAACTTAACTTCACATGAATCTTCCTTTGGTGGTCCTCATCCAGATTCCCTCCATAAAAGTTGTTCCAGGCATAACTCTGGTTGCTATGACAGCCTAAAGGAAAATCTTCTAGTCAGAAACCGTTATCCTGATTAAAAAATAATGACATTATAACAAATTCCTTCACCCCATTTTGATTCATAAAAAATCCCATCGCGGCCAGAGGGTGGGGTTTCTTTTCCTTTTATGTCTTAATGGAAAACTTTGAAAATAGTTTTTCTCAGAATCCGCTGGCCCGATTTTTAAATAATTTCAAAGAAATGTTCTTTACGTGGCGATGTATGAAATTATCAAAATAATATCATATATGTATCGCACTTGTAACCATGTGAGGTCATCTATCAGGTGGAAGCCGTAGATGGTCCAAACGTCGGCTACCGGTTTTCCGGAAGTGGCGTTATGGCGTACAGCGCCATCGTGCGGGATCCAATTTGTACATATGGAGGTTTGACGTACGCGTATTCGCATGCGTCGATACGCTTCTGGCGTCCCACTGACGTCATCAATGGCGGACTGGTTTGCGTTGCCAGCGTGTTTGGTAACGGAAGGAACACTCAATGCTCAGTGAACGGCCTTGCGATTGTGATGGTTTGGACGTCAGTGACAAACGAAGGAGGTACGACGTATAATAAAGATATTTTGATTTTTCAATATACATGTATATAAACTACGGATACCACGCGTATTTTACTTGACAAGTGAATGAATATATTTCTAAATATTTCTCTGTTTCAGACATCTTTCAGTGGGCTGACCCAGGAGAAAGATGTGTCCGTATAAGACCATGAGCGCTGGCGATAATGGTGCACCACTCTTGACTTAATATCCATGTGGTTGACTTTGCATAAACATGTATAAAAAAACATTTGCTTTTCGCCAGTGAAGAAGTGTGATATCTCATTAGTGTTCCCTCCTTGACAATAAAGTGTTGCAGAGACAACTCAAGATGCAAGTGATTTTCCATGTGACGGGAGCCCCCCTTCAGGCGTATTCTCGAGGAATTATTTTTAAAATTATTATTCTTTTTAACCCAAATTTGAACTCATTTTCAGGAATCACCTCTATCTTTTAAAACAGCTTTAAAATAGTAAATTTCTCAACTTAATTTGAACGAACATTTTTTTAGATTATACCAGTAATTAGCTTGGTCCAGTAGTAAAATGGTATGTCAAATTGACTTTACAATAACAGAATGTTGGTCAGTTTTATCAAAACATGCCATTTAACCATTCCTGTATCGAGGTGGCGTCCGAGGTGTGTTCGTTTCCTTTGTTATGGCTTTAGTTTATACCTGATTGGTTGGACCTGCTTTACCGATATACATAATTTTGCAGCTCATGATGACCATCAGCACCTGATATCAAACTGAGATACATAAATAGAGCACATTAACCCAAACGCATTCAGGGTCAGGTATCCCATTCATGTACAATGTATATATCAGAAAGTCTGATACAATATCATTTTAACAAGCACATTTACCATGCATAATCATGATATTGTAGTAATCAGATTTATATCTCATAATATGGCATTTCCGTGATATGCGTTTAACAATGTATATGTCCTTTATGGTTACAATGTCATTGTTTAGCACTGCCAAATGAAGATACGCGCACTTCCCTGTCGGAAACGCACTGTCCGTTGTATCTTGATATGCGTTTAGAAGTATCAGTCTCCTCACTGCGCAACATGAATGACCGCTACGCTCATTGCTGGCATATCCAAGAAAAAGGTACAGTGACAACACGAGCAATGTGTAGTAAGGCTTATAAATCTGACAATGGCTTTAGTCGTGTCAGTTATTAGTATCATACAAGTTTCACTTGTGTGGACTATTAATGTTCACCTTGGCCGTCCGGCCGGCCGGAAAGCAACTCAAAATGGCTCAAGAAGTATGCAAGCTAATTTTAGAAACGTTGCATGTGGTTAGAGAGTTATGAGGATATCATGTACGCTATATTGGACCGAAAATGTGACCGCTACGCCAACTAAAATAAGGAAAACTCCATAATAACAGGATCTTTGCATAACTGAAACAGCATATGTATTAGAAAGCTACGTTAATGATGTGTGTATAAAGGGTACTAAGAAAGATATTATCAGTATTTATTATTTGACAAAATAGTCGGTTGCTATCGAATCCTGCAATAAATGAACTTAGATAGCGGGTTGAGGTAGAGTATTATAGAGAATGTCCTCGTTATTTTTGTGTTGATGAAGACATTGTGTAGACTGCGTGATGTTTCATTTAACATGGTGAAGAAATAGTAAAGTTATTTTTGTTTTAGATCTGAAGATCACTCTTTCAACAAACGTCGTTTTTGACTGATAAACCTTTAACTACTTACTAAATAATGCTTTACGGAAAATATTAATTACTGATAACAAGATATCAAAAAAGAAATGATTGGTGAATGCTTAACTATTTACTAAGGTCCACTTTAGTCTCATAGGGTAGAAATAGCGCGTTTTATGCTCATTTCTTTCATTGTAGAAATCAATGGTTCTTATCAAGGATACCGAGTTTAATTTGAAGAAAAGGTGCAGAAAGCATGGTATTCCTACCTTAGGAGACTATAGTTTATCACAGTAAATATTTTAGCCCTCACTAATCATTTACTATATTTGCGTTTTCGGTTATTAAAAACACGGTTACAATATTGTTATCAGTAATTATTATATTCATAGATGTTTGATTAAGTAAGTAGTTAAAAATGTATCACTCAAATTTTATGTTTATTATACATGTGTATGTGTTGATTTTAAAGAAGAGTGCCACTTGAAACATCATATAAAGTCAATCTCTTTTGATAAGGATAGGTGACATACGTGCTTTTGTCTTTCTCTCTTTTAAACGACTTACGTATCTCGTTAAAACTACATAAGCTTTGTTTCCAAGGGCAGATACTAGTATTCATTATATCTGTTTTTTGTTTTAACTGATTTTTAGAAATATTTCGATCATCCCAGAGTCACGGTGAATCTTCAACAATACCTGATCAATGGAAAAGTAGATCGTAATTATAATTATAATTTAATTATTCCTTTGCCTCCAATCAGAGCCCAGGTTTGGTATAATAGTGCCCAGCACTGAAACAGCGCCTCACGGGCTTCATCGGGTTATCGGAAATCCGTACAGGAGTTCCATACAAATACTTGCGAAATTAAAACGTTCTTGATTTGTCAGGGAAAAGTTTAAGATTATTAACATATTTATTTTTAATCCTTAGGATTCCATCCTTAATTAGACAGTGCGAGGATAAGTAGACAGTGGGGATAACGCTTATCCCAAGCGAAAATGCTTATATCGATAATAGTTTGTGTTTTGGCAATCAAAAATGGTAAGATTTAATACTTTTTTTAGTTAATATCCGTTTTCATTTAAAATAAAAACAATGTTGTTTTTTCCTTGAAATTAAACACGCTCCAGGAGCTGTATTCCATAACCACCTTATATTTATCTTAATTTTAAGATTAAAATACATGTCTTTTGATTGAACTCTTAAAATAACTGGCCAATGGACTGAATGGATTGAGTGATTCTTAGGATTAGGATAAGAATTATATTGAATACGGCCCATGGACGTTTTAAGACTTCAATCTAATTCTTAAAAAAACTGGATTAAAAATAAGAAATATTTACAACTAATTAATGATTTTTTAACGGCGTAGAATTAAACTATTTAGATATTATGATATTTTTCGAAGGTTGTTGGAAATCTTTAATTGTTTTCTTTTGGTGTATCGTTGAACGTACCGTGGGATGTATCAAGGTTCCATTTAATGCATATTTTACCACAATTGTATGCCCATTTTGAATATAAATCAATAAAAAACACTCTCTACAAAGAGTATTAAAGTGACACTCTTATTCAAAATCAATACATACACATGTAAAACATACATGTAGCTTAATTATGAGAGTCAGACAGCAGACAAATATTTATTACGGCGTGTACATAGTACATTGTCTATAAACATATACATAATTATATCATGAAATATACAATTAACATTCAGCAGGACTACATGTATGATGATATGTATATATCAATATAATATATAATTTCAATATATAATAATGAGTGATAAACCTTTAGCTACTTACTCAATAATGAATTTATGGCAACTATTAATAACTGATTGTAACCGTGTATCTAATAGCTGAAAACGCAAAAATATTAAATGATTGGTGAGATTTACTGTGATCTACTATCGTATACGGTAGAAATACCGTGTTTTCTGCACCTTTCTTTTAAATTAAGCTCGTAATCCTTCATATGAACCATTGTTTTCGACATATATTCATGCTTTGGGGTATATTAAAACATTTATATTAATTGTTGTAAATCTTATTTGGGATTAAGAGTGTATCTTTAAAACATTTGGCTCACGTTAATTGTAAAATGTGTCTGTTTCCAGAAAATGTCAATTTACTTTAATGTATAATGCAACGTGTTGGTTAACACACGCAGTCAGATCAAATACTATCCAGTGCTTAATATTTACAACTTCCATTCCTTTAATGAACTGCCTTTCGGCAATTGCGTTTATCAATATATGAACGCAACATCTTCGGATATGTTCGGATCGCAATTCATCGCATTACAATATACATAAAAAACTAAAAGTCTATTGGTATTGTAATTGTTTGTATTGTGTCAGCAGGTCCCGTAAAATATAAATCAACATTTTAGAAAGTGTTAATGTATAATGTTTTAAAGGTATTGTTGCCATAAGTGTTTCAATTTTACGTTTAAAAGTGATTTCAAGTAGTTGATCTTTTCCTGCGTTATTATGGGTCATTTGAAATAATGTTTCCGGTAATAATCGGGTCGTTCTATTTACAGAATGGGTAAGAAAGGATTACTGAAAGGTTTTCCTAAATGAAATGAAGTATTTTTTAACAATTCTTGAATGAAATAATGAACCATTGGTGTAAATATAAGTTATGATTTGCGGGGTTGATGTCATTATCGGGTATATGAACGCAATTAGGCTGGTCAAAGTACGCGTGGAGTTCTTCGGACTCCACACACTTTGATCAGCCCAATTGCGTTCATACCCCAATAATGACATCAACCCTGCAATTCATTCCTTTAGTGACCGCCACTTTTCAGCTCACGGACTGGGCTTTCCTGATTACCAGAGTAAATGGATACCGTTGCGTTCGGGAAAACGTGGTCAGGCGCTGGTCAACGTCACACACGGGCTCGGGAGACGCCCCTGCTCGTGGACGTCCAGGTCAAGTCCCCGAACGCGACTAACGAAGACTTCATCTTCACGGGAATGGGTTTGATAACCGTTTATTTTCTAAATTATGTATGTAGATTTGTACCTCAAAGATATACTTATTAGGCCAAAAATGGTTTGGTTTGGGTTACATCCTTTTCAAGACAGTTAAGATAGGTAGTTTTTTTAATTTTTCTTTATTTATATTTTTCTATAAGGCTTTTTGTAAGATTGTTATTGAAATCATTGAAGACGTGTATTAAAGTTATATTCTGTTTAAAGCTTTAAAGGTTTTACACTTTATATTTAAATACACACTTATTAATATTATATTTTTTGCCGCGATATGTCAAAAGATGCCCCGATATGTAAACAGTTGCCCCGATTTGTAAATAGATGCCCCGATGATGATCCGTTATGTAAATAGATGCCCCGATGATGATCCGTTATGTAAATAGATGCCCCGATGATGATCCGTTATGTAAATAGATGCCCCGATGATGATCCGTTATGTAAATAGATGCCCCGATGATGATCCGTTATGTAAATAGATGCCCCGATGATGATCCGTTATGTAAATAGATGCCCCGATGATGATCCGTTATGTAAATAGATGCCCCGATGATGATCCGATATGTAAATAGATGCCCCGATGATGATCCGATATGTAAATAGATGCCTTGATTTGTAAATAAATGCCCTGCTATTTCAACAGTTGCCGCGATATGTCAAAAGATGCCCCGATATGTAAACAGTTGCCCCAATTTGTAAATAGATGCATCGATGATGATCCGTTATGTAAATAGATGCCCCGATGATGATCCGTTATGTAAATAGATGCCCCGATGATGATCCGATATGTAAATAGATGCCCCGATGATGATCCGATATGTAAATAGATGTCTTGATTTGTAAATAAATGCCCTGATATTTCAACAGTTGCCGCGATATATCAATAGATGTCCCTATATTACAATTGTTGCCCCGTATGTCAATAGTAGCCCTGATATGTCAACAGTTGGTCCGATAAGTCAATAGTTGGCCAAATATATAAAAGGTTGCCGCGATATGTCAAAAGTTGCCCCGATATCTCAAAAGTTGGCCCAATATGTTAATAGTTACCCCGATATGAGCTGATAAGTCAATAGTTGGCCTGATATGTCAATAGTTTGCCTGTTATTTTAAAAGTTGCACACGTATGTCAACAGTTTGCCCGATAGGTCAATAATTGCCCGGATATTTCAACAGTTGATCCGATATTTCAATAGTTGCCCCGATATTTCAATAGTTGCCCCGATATGTCGATAGTTGCCCCGATATTTCAATAGTTACCCCGATATGTCGATAGTTGCCCCGATATGTCAATAGTTGCCCCGATATGTCGCTGGTTGGCCTGATATTTTAAAAGTTGGCCCGATATGTCAATAATTGCCCCGATATGTCGATAGTTACCCCAATTTGTCGATGGTTACCCTGATATTTTAAAAGTTGTCCCAATATGTCAATAGTTGCCGCTATTTGTCAATAGTTGCACCGATATTTCAAAAACTGGACCGATATGTTAAAATATGCCCGATATATCAATAGATGTCCCAATATGTCATGAGATGCCTTGATATGTTAATAGATGCCTCGATATGTCAATAGTTGCCCCAATATGTCAATAATTGTCCCGATATGTCAATAATCGCCCCAATGTGCCAATAATCCCCCCGATATTCGATATTTTGAGTACCCGGGTACTCGGGATGTCAATAGTTGCCTAAATATGTCAATACTTGCACCGATATGTTAATAGCTGCCATGATATGTCAACAGATGCCCTAAAATATCAATTGTTGCCTTGTTATTTCAATAGTTACCCCGATATGTTGATAGCTACCACGATATATTAATAGTTGCCTTGATATGTTAAAAGTTGCCTTGATATGTCAAGAGTTACAACGATATGTCAGTAGAAGCCCCGAAATGTCAATAGTTGCCATGATATGTCAATATATGCACCGATATGCAAATAGTTGCGTTGATATGTTAAACGTTGCCTTGATGTGTCAATAGTTACACAGATATGAAAATATATGCCCCGAGATGTCAATAGTTGCCTTGATATGTCAATAGTTACACCGATATGTCAATGGTTGCACCGATATGTCAATAGTTACACCGATATGTCAATAGTTGCCTTGATATGTCAATAGTTACACCGATATGTCAATAGTTGCCTTGATATGTCAATAGTTACACCGATATGTCAATAGTTGCCTTGATATGTCAATAGTTACACCGATATGTCAATAGTTGCACCGATATGTCAAAAGTTTCACCGATATGTTAATAGTGGCCTTGATATGTTAACAGTTGCCTTGATATGTCAATAGTTACACTGAGACGTTAATAGTTTCCTTGATATGTTAATAGTTGCCTTGATATGTCAATAGTTGCACCGATATGTCAATTGCTTCCCGGGTATATAAACAATTGCCCCGATATGTCAATAGTTGCACCGATATGTCAATTGCTTCCCGGGTATGTAAACAATTGCCCCGATATGTCAATAGTTGGCCCGATATGTCAATAGATGCTCCGATATATCGATTATTTCCGCGATATGTCAATAGCTGCGCCGATATGTCAGTTGTTACCGCGAGAGTTAAATTCGTGTCCCGATATGTCAGTTGTTTCCGCTGTATGTCAATAGATGTCCCGATATGCCCCGACATGTTCATAGTTTCCATTATAGTCAACATTATGTCAGAATGTGCCCCGATATATCAATTGATGCCCAAAGATGTCAACAACTGCCTTGAATGTCTTTCTTTGTCCAAATGTGCCATTTTTTACGCCTATCATTTCTGTTTTTCCTCCCAGGCGGGCGTCCAATGGACAACGACATACCAGAGCCGTTTGGTGGCGTCAATTACTATTACAACGACGTAAATATTACAGCCAGCGCCCCGCATGGCAAACATGGGTTCGCTATATATACAGGTAAACGAGAGGCCATCAACGTATTGGAAATAAATGTTTACGAAACCTTTTTATTATTAAATGTGCAATACATGGGATAAAACATGCGTTAGTTTTTCTATAATTTACATTATGTTATATCATTTAAGTGTGTTAAACCTTTTAGTATCTGATGATCATAAATACAAATATATAGATACATTCAATAGCTTAATCTGTCTCCAAGATACAGTCGAAACCCATTTGCTCGATATCGCTTGGCTCGATTTCCTCGTTGGGTTGAACTTGATGTAAAGGACCGATTTTGTTTATCTATTTATAAGCATTCCCGCTTGACTTGATATTCGGGAGGTGTGAAGTATTTTGGCCGGTCCCTGGGATATCGAGCCAAAGGGCTTTGACTGCATTTATTTATAACGCGAGTCCTAAAAGCGGTATCTGGCGTAGTTTTCATTCTTATATTTTGTACAATCAAAAAACCGTTCGCAAACGAACGTTTTCTTGTCAGAGAACGGTACTTATTTCACGGGCCCGAACTCTCAACAAGAAGACAGCGTGATCGTGCGGTTCCGCGCGTGGCGAACTGGTTCCCTGCCGACCCCTGATTTCAAGAATATGTCCTTCCCCGTCCGGGCTCGCTCAAATGATTGTAAGTGAATGGGCTTTCACCGGTCTTTGTCATATGCTCTTTGTCTTGTGAGGAAAATCACAAAATATTAATACCGTTTTACGATCTAATAAGTTAAGTGATTTTTAATCAATTTCAGAATTATTCATGTACTCTGACGAAACAGAACCATAACAATGACTGTTTCTAATTTTAACTTTTACAGTATGCTCCTGATAACATGATATTTTTGCAGCGAGCGAGCTGTACGTGGAGACAGGCCATTGACTTGATGGTTACCCGGCCCTGGTCCTGGTCAGAGCCCAGCTCACCGACGGTGAACTGCCTGGTTACATGTCCGATAGCGTCGGTACGTTGTTTTTAGTTTTATTTATAATAAACCAGAAGGTCATGGACCCATGAGTCATAAAGAGCACAATGGTGACAAATACCATTAAATATGAACTTGTGCGGTAACATATTAACTAATAAAGTATATACAAAATTAGATTTAGAACATGCATACATTTATAAATCAAATGTTTGAATAATTTTCCTCTTACATTTCCGAGTTTATAATGCATCTTCCCTTTCAAGAGGTGCGAAAATGTAATTACCTCGAGCGTATACTGGAAATATATTAAGGTAAACAATTTTGATATGCAAGTTTGTGACGTGTTATATGCTTATGTTGAAATAGGATTGAAATGGAAATTGTAATACATATATATGTACATTTCAAATTAATTATGTACAATAAACAATATTCTTTAGAAATTAGAAATCAACGAGCATGAAATCATATCTTTACAACAGAATAGTTCATGCAGAAACTATGATAATGCCTATTCTACTAGGCTCTTGCAAAATGTTTATTTGACATAATGTGGAAAGCTTTGTAAACAAATACACTCAAATTCTTCATTGTTCCTTCATTTTACGTATATATAGTACTTATTACACTCACTACACAATGGTTGGACGTGTTTTTTCTTGCGTTTGTGATGTATGCACGCAGTAGGGCATGTGAGAATATTCCTTGAAGCGCGTATTGACGTAATGAGACCTTTCGTTATATTTACATTTGACAGTCTCCTATTTGTTTTTAAAGAAATGTAAATGACAACATACGCTGTCATGAGGGAAAGTTGATATTTGTAAAGTCGTATATCATTGGTTAAATGACGACGGGCTAATCTAATCGGATCGTAATATTGTAATAAACGATGACGTCATTACTCATTGCGTGTTAAAAAATGTGACATCAAGTTTGATCTAAACAAATGAATAGACGAATATATATATATTGAAGTTTCTTGCACACCGGACGTGTGTTTCCGGTCATGTGACCGTTGCTGGAAAAAACTCTTCTAGCACAACGGATAGGCATTTCCGGTGAATTCATCTGGTATCCCCATTCGGAACTCCTCGGCCATTTTTTCAAAAACAACCTCGGATGTATGCCGGTACATCTGTTGAAGTATTCCGTATTTTTTTTTAATAAAAGCATTAATTAAATGTAGTGTTTAAGAGTTGTATTCATTGCTCTCAGTTTAAATTGATTGCCAGTGAAGTGTATTATTGCAAACATAATTACGATTCCCAAGAGTTAAGTCATAAATTTTAACTACTAAATAAGATTACTACGCGATCTATTTGCAGCGGACTTAAACGTACCACTTTTTAAGTATGTAAACCGTCCATATACATCCGAGGTTGTTTTTGAAAAAATGGCCGAGGAGCTCCGAATGCTGGTATCCCCCCATGCCAGATGAGTCACGCGCTGTGACGTAATAATTTCAATTTCTTTTATAATACACTTGTACCCATAATTATGAGATTTAAATAAATGAGTTCCATTAACGTTAACTTTACAAAACTAAAAATAACCCTTTAAAGACGTAATGTCGATGGAACCTATTGACGTATGCAGTGAATGTCATGACGTCAGTTAACATCATCGCACGCGCTTTTTGGGTGATATGTACAAAAATGCGCTTTTTTATGTATTTTATTCACAAAATATGTAAATTAATGTATGCTAGAAAAAATATCTATCATGTGTGTTCGTTCCGGATAGAAAACCCCGACCCTCGGGCACGCTGCGGAGCTGGTAACTCGGCAAGCCTCGTTACATGGCAACGCAGGTGCCCTCGGGTCGGATTTTTCTATCCGAGCCGGGAACACATGACAGATATTATTAAACTTACACCCCCATGTAAGATGAGTCACGCGCAACAACGCGCCGTTTCTTATTTCTTTGAGTGTATGGTTTATGAAAAGTATATTATGCAATTTCAATGAAGCGGAATCAAAAATATAATTATACAAAACTATAATTTAAAATTGAAAATAAATTATCGTAAAAGCGCGATTTTTAAAGGAACTATTTGACGACGATAGTGATTTAAATTTACTGCGTTTTATTACGTCAGTACACAACGTCGCGCGCGCTTTTTGGTGAAATGTTCAAAAGTGCGTTTTCTACGTCAAATTTTCAACAAATTCATAATTTTAGGTATGCAAGAAAATATCAATCTTTTTTTTCCGGTCCGTATTGAAAAATCCGACCCTCGGGCACGCTGCGTGACCGGTAACTCGGCAAGTGAAGTGAAAAAGTCGTTGACTTCAAATTTTTATACATAGCATATACCAAACTGAAAGACTAGTGATCATTAGCTGAGAATATTCTCAGAACGAAAAACGTATCATCTCAAGGCTAAACAGTTGTGCAGAAGTTTGTTTGCATTTCTTCAAAAAGTGTGTAGTATGCTTGCAATAAACATGATAAGGGGGTTAAGGTGCAAAACTCGGCGTTGAACCATGTCCAGTCGAGTTAAAACCATGAAGTTTGGAAAATAGGAATCTATTCATGCAAGCACAGTTACAACATGCACAGATATGCCATATTTGCCGAGAAAATACGAAAAGTTGTGGATAAAATCAACACGTTTATTTGTAAACATGTGCTCCTAAGCCACAATTTGTTCAATAACTTTTTTATCTTTAAAGTTATGGTACCAAACAATGATGTCGATCTAAAAAATGTTTTTCGAAACATACTTGGCGCAAACATTTTTCAAAATTTAAAGAAAAAGTCCACTTACCAGGCAGAAGTTGGTACAATTATTGGTACTTTTCATTCTAAATCCGCCATTTTGTTTGCCATAAAACATTTTTCTCACTTAATGTTTGCATGAAACGAAATAACGTCCTCCCCCTTGGACATTGTTTATCTTGTTTTTGTTTGTATTGTGTCAGCAGGCCCTGAAAAACTTGGATTAACTTTTTAGAAATTGTTAATTTATGATAATGTATTGTTATCATAAGTGTTTCAATTTTACGTTTAAACGTGATTTAAAGTGGTTGAACTTATCCCGCGTTATCGTCACGTCATTTAATAAACCGTTTCTGGTTACGGTCGGGTACTTCTACTTACCGAATGAGTGAGAACAAATTAATGTAAGGATTTCTTAAATGAAATAATGAACTATTGGTGTTAATATAAGTAATTGATGGTGGGATTAATGTCTGTATCGTGGATATGGATACATTTAGGCTGGTTAAAGTACGTTCGGACCCCACGCACTTTAATTTAGTAATGAATTGTGGGATTGATTTCATTATCGGATATATGAACGCATTTGGGCTTGTTAAAGTAGGTTCGGACTCCACATACGCTAAATTGTCCAACTGCGTTCATACCCCTATAATGACATCAATCCCGCAAATCATTCCTTAATTTTTTGTAGCAGTCATAGTCAATTTGGTTGGACGAAAACGATGTTTTATAATTAGTTTGCTTCTATAATATCCTCAGACATTTCAATGAAACGAAAATTGAACGGTATCCTCATTTGTAAAATATGTAAAACTTCATTATATACCATTGCTTTAAATCTGAATGTAGTGTGACGCAATCTTTCTTTTGTTTCGTTCCATTATTAATAATGCATATTTTGTGGAAAATTACAAATTCGAACCTTTTGTTACAGAACGTAGCAATACATTTTGAATAACACATTGAAAAGAACAGCGTATTGGCAATTCTGTAAGCATTGAAACTGTATAGATTTCCATCAGCGACTAAACAATATTTGAGATATAAATGTTTAATGCAATGTAAAGGAACACTGATGTGTGACTACATATGATTTCACAGACACATGTTAATCTGAAACCTGTGCTCCTGGACAGACAATGAACGGAGGTCGTGTTTAAACATTCCCATTGTTGTAAGGGCGCACTGCTCATCAATTGTTAATTCGTTTAATATACATTTGTAAGATACACAATGCAACAAAGATTTCGAGTCATATTTTTTTTATCTCTCATATCTGCGTGAATCTGAAAATGCCGACATCACACATGACATATAGGTCACTACCCTCAGAAAGCGTTAACAATTAATCCTTATTATGGGATTTGAGATGGGTGTGTGGAAGAGAACACGACACCCCTCTGCGCATATATTTCTCCACCCTACGAAAACTCGTTAACTGGGGCCTAAAAAAATACATTTGGTTCGGGTTTCCCGACCCTACCAACAAAATAGTCGCTGAACCTACCTTTTTATAAAAAGCTGTTAAAAGTAAAAAAAGAGTGTGTTTTAATATGAAGTTTAAGACGTTTTAAGCTTTAAACAGAAGATCACTTTAACACTATTCTCCAATGATGACAATAACGTTCTTAAATAAAACCTAATAAAATTAAAAGTAAATAAATAAATAAATGAATAAATAAATAAATAAATAAATAAATAAATAAATAAATAAATAAATAAATAAATAAATCCTACCTACCCTACTTGTAAATAAATAAATAAATCCTACCTACCCAGCCTGTTTTTGAAAAGGATGTAACTCAAACCAAACCTTTTTCTTTTTTTGCTTAGATAAACGTACTCGAAACAGGTTTAAACCCGAATTCCAGTGGATCTTGTACACACTACAGGGAAGTCGGCGGTATTCACCTACCGGGTGTGGTAAAGTAAACGTCAATCTTCCACCACATATTGGCCAAATCATTAGGAAGTCGGGGCTTCCTACCGATTATTGGCCAAGCTTTCGAGTGCTATTAACAAAAAAACACGAGTTTTTTCTAGGATGATCACTACTTAAGTCACTAGGAACTCCTCGGCCATTTTCCACCGAAAACAACCTTAGATGTATATGGACGGTTTGCAGAGGTTTTGTTTACATTTACCTACGCTGCAAGTACATCAAATAGCAATTTCAATTTAGAAGGAGCGCTTAATAATGTCTTTACTTTTGGGAATTTTAATTATCTATGCAATAGATCGCTTAACAAACAATCAATTTCAACTTTGATATACAAAGTACACGTTTAAATGCTAAAATCCATTAATACTTTCATTTTAAAATTATTTAAACTACTTCGTCTGATATACCAACATATATTCGAGGTTGCTTTTGATTGAAACTGGTCAAGGCGTTCAGAATGTACTAAACTACTAGTTATGGGATTGGAGATGGGCGGGTCATCTGCTATTTGGGATTCCGCCTTTTTCATTTAAGTAAGTTTCAGTAAAAGCCGGGATTCGAGTTCTTATCGGTTTAAGTCCACGTGTACGAGTATTTTAAAAGAGTAAACAAGTTTGAGTGGGTGATTCCCTTAATATTCTGGAAGGTGGATGATTCACGAAGACAACTAGTAGGTGGATGATTCACTAAGACAACTGGTAGGTGGATGATTCACTAAGACAACTGCTATTCACTAAGGCAACTGGTAGGTGGATGATTCACTAAGACAACTGGTAGGTGGATGATTCACTAAGACAACTGGTAGGTGGATGATTCACTAAGACAAGTGGTAGGTGGATGATTCACTAAGACAACTGCTAGGTGGATGATTCACTAAGGCAACTGCTAGATGGATGATTCACTAAGGCAACTGGTAGGTGGATGATTCACTAAGACAACTGGTAGGTGGATGATTCACTAAGACAACTAGCAGGTGGATGATTCACTAAGACAACTAGCAGGTGGATGATTCACTAAGACAAGTGGTAGGTGGATGATTCACTAAGACAACTAGCAGGTGGATGATTCACTAAGACAACTGGTAGGTGGATGATTCACTAAGACAACTAGCAGGTGGATGATTCACTAAGACAACTAGCAGGTGGATGATTCACTAAGACAACTAGCAGGTGGATGATTCACTAAGACAACTGGCAGGTGGATGATTCACTAAGACAACTGGTAGGTGGATGATTCACTAAGACAACTGCTAGGTGGATGATTCACTAAGGCAACTGCTAGGTGGATGATTCACTAAGGCAACTGGTAGGTGGATGATTCACTAAGGCAACTGGTAGGTGGATGATTCACTAAGACAACTGGTAGGTGGATGATTCACTAAGACAACTGGTAGGTGGATGATTTACTAAGACAACTGGCAGGTGGATGATTCACTAAGGCAACTGGTAGGTGGATGATTCACTAAGGCAACTGGTAGGTGGATGATTCACTAAGACAACTGGTAGGTGGATGATTCACTAAGACAACTGGTAGGTGGATGATTCACTAAGACAACTGGTAGGTGGATGATTCACTAAGACAACTGGCAGGTGGATGATTCACTAAGGCAACTGGCAGGTGGATGATTCACTAAGGCAACTGGCAGGTGGATGATCCACTAAGACAACTGCTAGGTGGTACTTTCTTTTCAGCACTCAAGTGAGTACTATCAACAAGTAGCGATGGCAACACGTTCACCAACAAGTAGCGATGGCAACACGTACAAGCTGCAATGTCAACACGTACACGTGCAAGTAGCTATGGCAACACGTACAAGTAGCGATGGCAACACGTGCACGTACAGGTACAAGTAGCGTTTTATCAAATTCTCAATAATCAACGTTTCTTTTTTTTCTTCAGGTGCGAGTTTCGTGTCATTTCCGGGCGGTAACACTAATAACGCGTACTTCATACACGCCTTCAACGATACCAACATCCGGGTCTGGGTCTCTGACACAGGTGTGTAATTCGTTGAACATTTCGAAATTTGTTAAACAAATCCAACCAATAGAAACATTGAAAGCAATTTATTCGTCCTTGACAGGCAAGTATAATTGAAATACCTTTAAGGGACATTTAAGTTGGCCAGGAGAATTTTTAATTTGTAACATATAGTTTGAACAATTATTTTACCAGAGATGTTGAAGATCTTGTACGCTATAATGAACATCAAGTATACTAGTTACATCTATTCTTAAATGCATGCCCACAATTTGATTAAAATATCTGCAGTATTCTACCGGTACTAGTATGTTTTGGTGCAGGCTTCCTGGCGAGCGCTTCGGACGGCTATGGAATTAAACTTACTGCCTTCTCTGGAATGCTAGAGATGTACGCGTGGGCCGCCTCGTCCATCCAGCCGGCCGTCAATGCCACCGTAGACCTTGGACCGGATGTAGTCGACGAAAAACTTGAGATTCCGCTCACTTCCGTCAGCGTGGAGTCTCTTACCAGAGCATGGGTGCGTCCGTAATTATTATGTATGGACATTCCATAATGCTCCTGTCATTGATGTGCAGAAATTCTTTTTTCTATGACATAATCTTCTTCTTCTTCTTCTTTTTCTTCTTCTTCTTCTTCTTCTTCTTTTTTTTTCTTTTCTTCTTCTTCTTCTTCTTCTTCTTCTTCTTCTTCTTCTTCTTCTTCTTCTTCTTCTTCTTCAATCTGGTTAATTCATCATTATAAATGGGCATACACAGCATGGGCATGTTGTTTAAAACATCTGTATCCTTGTTCTGTCAGGTGGAAGCCTTAGACGGTCCAAACGTCGGCTATCGGTTCCCCGGAAGTGGCCTTATGGCGTACAGCGCCACCCTGCTGGATCCAATTTGTACATATGGAGGTCTGACGTACGCGTATTCGCATGAGGCGGTGCGCTTCTGGCGTCCTACTGACGTCATCAATGGCGGACTGGTTTGCGTTGCCAGCGTGTTTGGTAACGGAACGAACGCTCAACGGTCAGTGAACGGCACGGCGAATGTGATGGTTTGGAAGTTTGCGAGTAAAGGTAAGAAGGTATATGGAGGTATGAATTTAGTTTTTTTGCAAGTGTTTGGGCTGATTTCAAGGGAAATATTACCAGTTAATTTGTTGGACAACAATATACCTAGAAAAAAACAACCCTAATAGACTATTGCTTAATGTTTGTATTAACAGTTTAACATGTAATTTATACAAACATACTTTATTTTATTTATTTTTGTTCAGAATAAACCGTATGTTAATAACACCACGACCGGTAAAATGTACCTCCCCTCCAAGATAACACAACAGATCAATACAACTCTCCCACTGGCATATTCAAATAAATACTATTTAAAAAGGAATAAAATATTTATAAATCCAAACTAAAAAGTATACTATGCAAAAATTTAAAAAAAAGTTTTTTTTTTTTTTAATTTCATTAACATGCACTTTCTACTGTCTATATAATATTATTTTAAGGGAATATGATAATTATATACAGTACATCGTGCATATTTATGAGCCATATACTAGTTTTGTTATAGTCATATTCAATATATTTGCCCGTTTCAGGTGCATTCCAGTGGACTGATCCAGAAAACAGGTGTATCCATAGAGAATTGTGAGCGCACGACTGGTATTCAATATTGGTCTTAATAATCAGATCTAAGAACGATGTAGCTAATCGGATTACTTGTTTTTAAAAACTGACCAAAAGAGTGGATGAAATCGATAATGTATGACGATAAGATTAAATTAGGTTGTATATTGAGTACCACCCTTGTTTCATTTGTGTACCACACTTTGCATTGTTATACTCGTATAAGAAGAGTACTTCTATATAACTGAATTCGTATTTTTTTAAACGTAGGCTTTGAATCAAAGTTTTCTCATCTATATGAACTGACGTACACACGAGACAGTCGAGTATGATGTCAAAAGATAGTGGCTGGTCTGTTTCGATGTAACTATCGATTAAAACATAATGTTTGAATTAACTTTACATTATAAATAATATAAGTAGTAAACAAGTTACCAGTGAAAACATGAAAAATGTAATTTGAGGCTTATTAATCTGGCTTTAGTAATAAATATTGTTGTCGAGTTGTTCCCCTTCATTGCGATGCCCTTGTCATGATATTGCTTAAACATAGTGTTTGAAAATCGGTCTCAATTTGCTATCGATAATCGAATCGAATCGGACCAGGTATTTCGATTTACTATCGGACAATAATCGAAAGTTCATATTACAAATTTAGGAATACATTCTTTATACATAGTCTAAACATGATCATTTAAATGTTTTAACCTTGAATCAGTATGCGTGATGCTATAGTCGTGCAACAGTATGTAAATATCCATGACTTTTTTCTGCCTTTGAAAAAATTAACGAAAAAAATAACAATAAAACACAAACTAAATAATTGCGCATCATTTGCAAAATGATTCACACGACATCAATGTTTGTTTTGTTTATTTGAGTTTATCAAGGTCTGCCCGCGCCCATTGGCTGCATTATGGCTTGAACCCGCCGTGGCGCCATCACGACTTAAATTGTATTTTTAAATGCCATAGGTGACATGAGATAGAAGTGACAGCAATTCGCAGTCAAATCCAGACATTTGAAGACTTGAAGACACAGAGTTGGATACAAGAGATCCAGGTGCGATACCCTAGCTCTTTGCAACGAGACCACTTGGTTCTTTAACGTGCTCGGTGTAAAGCACCGATACACGGGATACAACTTTCCTGGGTTGAACCAGTACTGAGTACACCACTTTTCCAAGCTCTACCCTTTAAATGCCAAGCGCCAGGCAAGGGAGCTACCTGTACCAGCTTTAAACGTCTTCCGTTATGACGCGGTTCTTATCTTGCCTACGGGCTAAGATGAAATGCCCGTATGGAACTCCTTTTTAATGGTCATCACATTGAAGTTACCTCCCTTGAAGACAGTCGTCTGTACCATCATAGAAACCTTGTCTTGTGGTAATATTTAGAACACTAATTAACTATTTCTCGTTTCAAATGCCACCATAAAAATGTTTTCACGCACCTTTCAAGAAATAATGCTTTACTCTCATCAGAACTATTTAAAGACCGATTTGACTATAAACATAATCTGAATCACTGCGCGCATATCCATGACAACCACGAACTATCAAATATCCATACGCATTATTTTCACTACGAACAAAAGAGTCACAGCAAAAAAATACATTTTTACTTAATTTTGTTTAACTGAGGTGGGAGAAAAAGGATCAACCATACCCGCTTGTGTAAGATAGGTTCATCCCGACCCTCGCGCAGGGTGGTTTGCGGAAACACGGTAAATCGCAAAACACCCTACGCTCGGGTCGGGGTGAACCTATCTTACACTCTTGGCCATGGAAGATACTTATATTCTAAACTGGTCACATGACCGGAAAAACACGTGCGGTATAAAAGAATACAATTTCTCCCTCCTCAGATAAGTACATCCAAAAATATACAAGTACCCGTACATTGTAATTACCTCCCTTGTTGAAGACTGTCATCTGCAGCATCATATAAACCTTGTCTTGTTGCAATATTTGGAATGCTAATTAATTATTTCTCACTTCAAATGTCGCCACAAAAAGGTTTTCACGCACATTTTAACTATTTAAAGACCGATTTGACTATTAACATACTCTAAATCATTAAGCGCAACTCCATGAGAAGCACGAATTATCGCATATCCATACACATTTATTTTCACTTTGCACAAAATAGTTCCAGCAAAAATAAATATTTACTCAATTTTGTTTAACTGAGGTAGGAGACAAAGCAATTACCATAGCTACTCGTGTAATATAGGATCATCCCAACCCTCGCGCAGGGTGTTTTGCGCAATACTGATAATGCACTCAACCAAACTCAACTTTTATTTTTATTTTCACCACACATGGTGATATTCATATTATCTAGAGGTGCAACTCCTATATTTTAAAAATTAAATCTGGAAACAGGTTACCTTTAACACGAACGTCTTAGAAATACGAGTACAGACAAATGGGAGTGTTTGAGATTAAATATTGTTTTACAAGTGACAATACAAACAGTTCATGCCCATATACTTTCGGTTCTGAGGGAGGGGAACATGTCAAAAGTTGCGCCCCTAAGTAACACCCAATCTAACATCAATTCCTGGATCCGCCCCTGATAACAACCAACTTATATAGATAAATTTACTTTCTAGAAAAAGAGCGGGAACGTTAAAGCCCCGCCTATAAAAGAGCATATAGTTGTTGAGCGCTCCGTATAAAGTTGCATATAAGCAATGTAGCCCGGTTATTAAGTTAACTTTATCAGCTGGGCTTAGATCAATATAACCTTTAAAAATTGGAACAAGGAAGTAAATCGACTGTCTTGCTGGATGTGTAAATTGTATGGGAAGTTGTTAATCATCTTTTAAAACATTACAGGTAATCAACTAAGACACACTATTAAAGCATCTACGTATTTACTGTGATTTGTTGGTAGATTCAATTCCTTTGCGTTTAATAATAACAAAATGCTATTTCTACTTTCGTTTTCCGTTGCAATATTTTGGGCGTTTAGTGATACGAGACTGAGATAAAAGTGTTTACAATTATTCTTATATTCAAGTTTGTCAACATAAGTAACGTTAAAAGAATTAAGATCCTGTATTTTGATTAAATTAGAACTATTAGATAACGATATTTTTTCTAGTTTTGATCCAGATCTATTTTTAGACTTGAAATTCTCACGATGTATTCATTTGTTTATAAATAGGTTTCTTATTTACAAATAGAGCACGTAGTATTTGCCTTGAAACCTTATGGGTCACCCTAATTCTTAACTAAGATAATTAAAGCAGCCGTGAACCTTGGCTGTTGACTTTTTTTAACAGGTCATGGGTTCCAAAAGACATATAAGAGCCTATTATTCCGTAATCTATATTGGTTATTGGTCTATATGAGTGAGTCGATTTATGTTTTTGTCGGTGACGTCATACTAAATGATATTTATACCTGATTTTCTATAAACTATAACAAATAAACCGTTAGGTGTATTGTCGCTCCCTTCGAAGGAAAAAGTTTAATTTGAATTTATATGATATAGATTTTCTGCAATACATCAGTATCGATCTCAATGAAATTTAGCGAAATTTTGACTACCGATGGCCCACAAAAATTCGAACACCAACTATGAAATACATCAGATAAATAGCAAATTAACTTTTATACACTATCGAACGTATGTTTTTTGATCGGCATCCGATAGCAAATTCCTATCAAACTGAAAATTGCTTAATTGCTTTTTTTCAAAAGACAAAACTACATATATACATAATAACACTGCCTCAGCACTATTTAAGCTTATACGGTACTTTAAAGCGTATAAATACAATGTAAGAAATATAATGATACGAAACTTGTAGTATCAATAATTTGGCAATAAAAAACATGCACTCTGCCATAGCGCATTTTGTTATCGTTTTTATCTCATTTTACATATTATTATTTATTGTAAACATTCGTTCAATTCTCCAAAGCGCACAATAGGTCGCATTATGTTACCTGTGGTGGCGAGGATAGCGCGGCGGTTATGGATAGTCAACAGGCATCGACAAAATGCGTATGGGATCCGTGTCGAAGGAAGGGAGAAAAGACAATGTGGAGTCGGGTGAAAAGCTGCAGTTGCTATACTACCTTAAGGTAGTGGCCAGGGATCAACGGATTCATTCAATATTTCCGTGGCTCACAAAGAGCTGTTGAATATTAAAACGGTCTATCTGTGGTAAAGGTTCTTTGCAAGAAAGGTCAGCTGGAAGAAGCTTGCATTGTCTACTGAAGACACAGAAGGAGAAGAGGTATTTCACCATGAGAAAGGAACTCCTTGCTCCTTGCTGTAGCTTGTTGCTCCTGGCACTTTAAGCATTACTTGCTGGGAAAACCGTTCAAGGTCAGAACCGACTTGTCAGCCCTAATTTGTCTACTCAGTTTCAATTGGCCGCAGGGTCAGTCTGCTCGATGGAAGGAAAATTGTCACAGTGTTACATGACATTTCCTGAACTAGACTGGTGTACCAGTAAATAAGATCACTAGTGGTTAATCACGAAATACTTTCATGCCGACAACCAGTAGTGTGATTGATTTGGGTAGGTTTTACCTTCGTCACTGCAGCGAACAATGGAAAGGTCATGACGACTTATCAGAACATACTGAGTTGCAAGACGAGGGGAATTGTAGTGCTGAGTATCAAGTCAATAGCAAGACAGTCATCGATGACTTTTTTTCGAAGTATCTGAGAGTAAGCATTACAAGCAACAATGGTTGTCATTAGGGATGCATAAACCAGAAGAGATTATTGAGAATCTTTAATCTGCTTTGGTGGAGTGACAAAAGGTGGACGCGGACGAAAGTGCCATATGCACATTGAACCCCAGATAAATGATTGCATCAGTCACAAAAGTCTGAACTTAAATGGTTTTGTGTCAGTGGCAGAGACATTTATGCGTATAAAAATGTCGGCTGTGGAGACCAGTACGTAAGCAATCATCAAAGCGAGCAAACGACAGGCCAAAATGTCCTCTAGTCATCCCTGAGCTCCCATATTTTCGTTTTTTCATAGTGCCATTAAACCGGGTTTATGTTCATATTGCTACTGAGCTTGTTTCTGTAGTTGTTCACATGAATATTTTCACTCAGCAAATCACGACACAAATTACTACACATCTTTGTGCAATTCAAGTGCTTCTCATCAGTGAATCGATTGAACGCGAAAGTAGAACGTTTAGAGCTCATGTTAAGTCATCAGTGATATTTCAGGTAAGATGAAACAATAATATTATCAACACCAATTGCGGAATTAAAAGTGTGTTAATATAACCTAAATTGATTGAATGAGTGACCAATGAACATAAACAAATAAACACCTACGAAAGAGGAAGTTATTTGATGACCGTTGTGTGGTATCTTGGCGCCTGCTCATTAGGATACATATAGCTGGTCTTGTCTAGACTACTGTTTGTTTTTTCATCATCATCATCATCATCATCATCATAATCATCATCATCATCTGAAATTCTACATGTTTGATAAATCATTGATGAATTTCACTAGTTTTACTACATAGTGTGTAGTTACATTACATTATCATTTAAGCAAAATCATTGTCACACAACTTGTCGGATAATGTTACATTTTGCCTTGGAATAAATTGACCAAATGGATGCGTAGTTAGATATTGTTCTAATTTACTCCCCGATATGGTTCTTTCAATTACTGTCACATTTGCGTTGATATTTGGAACTAAATATCATGTTATTATACATACCTTTCCTTTATTACCAAACATTATATCATGAAAGAAACAAACATAGATAGGTTTTGACGTCATTGAATTCTTAAGAAAAAAACATTTGTTTAAGCGTTTCATGAAATATTTCAGTGATGTCAGAGTCAACACCAGGCTGCCAAAAGAAGGGAGTTGCGAGGGCAGACTACTCTTCACAGGGAGATGGTCAGCAGATACAATCTGGAATTCTATCTCCAAGCCCTAGCCTATCCGGAGACCGACCTACAAATAAAGCTTCCGGGACAATTGATGAAAAAAAGAACATCAGACCAGGTAACAACCTTCGTATAGAAGATTAAAAAAAATAAAAACACTTAACTTTATGTCAAGGCACTTACTTGTCGGAAAACCCTTAGAAAAAACAACATAAGCTCAATTGTATTTGTCCGCTAAAAATCTTAAAACAACTAGACAAAAAATAGACGAAAAATCAAGTCCCATTTTTATTTTAAATATTCATTTTATTAAACATGTAGTTATTATTATCACGATCAGTCTTGCTGCATTTTTTGATGTTATTCATAATGGATTGATATTATTCAAATTTATTTAGGGCTGAAAGTATTAAATGGTCTTTATTTGTTATGCTTACATTAAACTATAACAATCACCATCGTTGTAATGCATGCTCTTACATTAAGATAAAAGCTTGAAATCTTAAAAGGTTATCTGTGTTTAATTATGCCTGCACCCTCTAATTTTCAAGGACTACAAAAAGCGGCAAGTACAGATTAAGTCTATATTTTAATCATTATCAGATATTATTAGACAAAACACAATAATGTCTGGCAAAACATCAGTTAACAGGAAAATGAATTTTCTAACATAGAGTTGTCCTATGTAATAAAATTTCAAGCAGTTCTTTTTTAAAATTCATAAATAGCTAAATATGAGGTCAGCTTAAGAAATAATTGAACATATTTTCAAAAATGTGCTTAATTTAAGAAACAACGTATGATAGTGTACCAGCTTGTTTTGATAAATATATATTTAGTGGCATGACTTTAGCCATCCATTTTGCTAATATAATGCATTAGGAATGTTGTTAATCTAATGCAGAGATTGAAAATAAAGGAGCATTCATGCAAGGTGAGGAGTCACCATCTCCTCACCGAAGACCATCAAAAGCGGGGAAAAGTAAGTATTGTAACCATACACATTTATAAAAACAATATGCTTATATAATGCATCAGGATAAACCTTATTCTTGTAACATGGTGTAGAATTTACACGTAGCATGATTTGGTGAAATGTTTTCTTTTAAATTATTAAACTTTGTTCAGAGTACAGTATTTAAATAAAAATAAATTAAAACTAAAATATATCTTAAAAAGAGACTATAAAGGCGGAAACGCTCCTCCGAAAATGTCAATTTTCATATCTGTTTAAATATAACATGTAAACAATCTTTGTGACATTTTGCTTCTGCAATTTGATTTCAATAAGTTTGACCCTTTGTTTTATTTGTCATTGGTATTCCAACATTTTTCACAATATATCTTCATTTTGTAACAGTCAAACTTTGATTATCTCCAATGACGTCAAAAAATGGTCAAATGAATACAATGTGTTTATAAAAAAATGAATTGAATTTTTTATGCCCTTCGAAGGACAGCATAAAGTAATCAGACCGTCTGTCCTCGTGGTTTCCTATCAAAAACTGAAGAACGCTTACGCCCAGGAACCTCAAACCTCGTACGCAGGTTGGTCATGACCAATTGATGAATGTAATTGATTTGTACTTCAACAGGTGAAGGTCTAGGTTAACTTAAGCCGATAACCGCTTCCATCAATTAGTGAAGAATGCTTAGTCCAAGGGTCCTCAAACTTTGGTAGGCTTGTTGATCATGATCAGAAGATAAACCCTACATATGTTAAGGTCAGTGAGTCAAAGGTCAAGGTTGTTGTTGAGCTTGAGCTGAAAATCCGTTTCCAATAAATAATAACTGAAGAACTTGTTCCTAGGGACCTCAAACATGGATGGCAGGTTGGTCCTAACTGTAACATAAACACTTTTTGGTCAGTGGGTCAATTTTGTGGTCACTTTAAGCTGTTTGTTTTCTTCTGAACAATAACTGAATGAAGTTCGGTCACAGAGACCTCACACTCGGTAGGCAGATTTTTTATGACCAGACCCCAATTTCTCGAAATATCTTAAGTCCCTTATAACAGGATTAAGCTAATCTCACTATTTTTGTTGGTCTATAAAATTTGTTATATTTACTTCTTCGAGATAGTTTAGAAATTATGTTAGAATAATCTGTATGATTATCAGAATAAACCATTTTTCATTTATCAAAATCCATTTTCAGGATGTATTTTTGCTAATTGAAAAGTCGACTTAAGCCTGTTAAGCTTAAGAGGTTTCGAGAAATCGGGGCCTGAAGATGAACCTTTTTGATTTTAAGGTCAGTGGGTGAAGGTAAAGGTCAATTACCGATGGACACTTGGCCTAGATAGCCTTTTACTCTACTTGAGTCTAAAGTTTATATTTTATACCATTTTTTTCATTCTAGGCTTGCATTAAAACTTTAATCCTGTACAGATCATATATATCGCTTTGATAGTTATCACATCTTGTATAAACATGATTTTAATGTATACATACTTTGCTGTGTACATTCGATGTAGAGAAATTGTAAATCTTAGTGTAAATATGTAAGTGTCTTGGTTCTTATTTTTATTAGCTGGAGAGGTTTTATATTCTTTACAGACGATGATTCATACGAATTTGACTTTATTGTGATGTATATAATAAAGGTCAATTATGTTTTATACTTAAATCATAAATACATAAAACATTTATAATTTATTAAGTTTAGATAGGGTTAACTTAAAAATATTTTCTTGTCTGACCATGAGAGTCCATGAGCTTAGATATAATTACTATTTGGATAATTTGAACAATTTTGGAAACAAAAGCCAGTATTATTAATACATGATATTTTTATGTGTTTCCATTAGCCATATGTAGGGAATATTTGGAAGATATCCGTGTTAAAGCTGTACAATAATGATGTTCAAACTCTGTGATGTCATCTTTAGCAAGCACATGCTTGCTATATCAATATGCAGGCAATTTATCAATTCCTGTCAGTGTGCAGGCAACTGTATCAAGTATGGGCAGTGTGCAAGGCATCAGTATTTAATCATATCGGTTCGAAGGCAACTAAACAAAATCTTGTCAGTGTGCAGGCAATTGAAAAACGTTTGTTTAATTGTGCAGACAATCTAACAAAGTCTTGTCAGTATGCAAGCAATTGAACAAGTAATGTTAGTATGCAGACAACTAAACAAAAACCTGTATCACGTCCTGTCAGTGTGCACACCACTGCATCAAGTCCTGTCAGTGTGCACACCACTGCATCAAGTCCTGTCAGTGACTATGCAGGCCATATGTCTAATCAGTATGCAAACAATATTATTGTTATGGCAACGTCAGTGTGCAAAGATAAAAGCCCTGTCAGTGTGCAGGCAGGAAATCCTGCCAGAGTGCAGGCAAGGAGTCCTCTCAGAGTGCAGGTCAGAAGTTCTGTCAGGCTGCATATATATTGAAATCCATTTAATTCAAAATGTATTGTCATCATCTATCGTTCATTCAAGGGCCATAACTCAGGGTACGGTTATTGCATTTGATAATTTGCATAGATATTCTTTCTCCTCAGCATTCCTTGAAATGTCTTTAAGCTATTGATTTCAATTTTTATTACACAGATAGATCACATTGAGTAAAAGTGCAGTGGAGTGGAACCATAACTCTTGCTGCAGTAGTTGTTTTGTTATTGCGCTTTGGTAATGTTCATTGGTATCCTTTGTCAAAAGGCGCAATTAATACTATCCTTAATTTGGTGCGGGATATGATAGTTTGTCACTGCTCTTGTAATACTGCACATCTGCATCAAATGATTAAAAAATGACTAAAACCCCAAATGATTTTGACGCCAATTTCCCCTTGCCCAGGCTACACACACTTGCAATTAAGGTAAAAAAGGGTGTCCTAATTCTTTATGCAAAGACGTTCAAGCTTGCAAAAGTTTCATTCATGAATAGGATATCACTGCATTAAAATGGTGGCACAATTACATTTTGGTCATTTGAGCGAACTTGAAGGTAACACATAAAAAGGCATGCAGAGGTAAAACCATCTAGGCAATAGATTTGTTCAGTACATAAGGACAACATGCTGCGTGCAAGATCAACTTCCAAACCTCAAAGGTCAAGGTCACACTTATACACGTCAATTTATAAAAAGCTTGCAAAGATTGAGTTTTTTCGTATGTTGTTATAATTGGGAATTAAAATCATCATTTTGGGCAACATTTGTCTTTGAAGTTAATGTATTATACCATGAATGTCACTCAAAGTGCTGATCAATGCATTCATAATTGTAAATGAACAATCCTTTTAAATGATTGGTTCCTGCGCAAATCCCAGCTAAGGGGCAAGGTGTAAGTTGAAAAGCTAGGCTTTTCGTGACATGATTTCATCCTATTTGGGATTTTTTTCCTGAAATTGTGGAAACATATGCATATTTGGCATTGGAATGGGTTAGATGTTCTAAACCGTGAGATAGCCAGAAAATGGTTGCACTTACTGGTTTATCAATCTGGAATGCTGATTTTCTGCATAAACAGTATAGCTGGTCTTGCACAGAGGGATTTTGAAATAAATTGTGTTCAATACATAAAGACAATATGTTGTGTGTAAAACACAAAACTCTGTATCAAGTTGAAGGTCACTTTTGGATAAAACCTGGTTAAAACATATCTGATATAATAAATTAAGTAGGTTGGATGGATGGGAAAAAGTTTCTATAGTTTCAATGCAATATATGATGTATTTGATGTATTTGCTGAGATATTGGCCTAAAAGTGCTGACATGCAAAACTTTAGCGTGTGAGTAACACGCCAACATATTTTTACTAATAAAATATAATGATTTCATTGGTCATCTCTATACAACTGCTACCAGGTTTATACAAGAGCATCAAGGCTCACACGATTACAGATATTTTGTGAACGTGTTCACGGGACATAAATTCGTTGCGCAACTTAATCCAATATTTTTTTGATCATTGATTCATATGAAGGCCGTAAATACACATGTTGTGACGTCATGATTTTTACTAGTTTTATAGGGGGTACTCTAAATGGGATTAATGTTAATAAATATTAGTACAAATGTTTATTTAGAAATTTGTGTTTACTATTTATATTCAGAAACAAAGCAAATTATTGTAATTGAACAGCATTTTATAAGATTGAATTACGAGTGAGTGATTGACTGTTTATACTAAGAAATACTACGGTTTCTTGTTAAAGAGATTTATGGACATGCTTCGTCATTGTCCCTGTATTTATAATCAAGTGATCGTTACGGTTAAACTGTCTGCGAATTTGTAAACGTTCACGGCCGAAAACGACACGACACCTTTACACATGTAAACATGGGAACCTTACTTTTGGAGTTTTATCATAATGGAATGCTGCCTATATGCACAAAGAGTATTGTTGGTCATGTCCTGGCTGAAACAGGGTTCGCGCAGACTTGAAAAGTACTTTAATTTTAGGCTGCTGGATGAAAAGTCCTTAAGTTTGCCAAAAAAATCATATAAACTACTTGAATTTTTGTTTTGCCTTGAAAATTGCTTAAAAAGCGCTTGTGATTTTTTAAATATACCTTACATTTTCTTGTTCTATTTCAAATGAAGTGTCTGAGGTAAAAATGGTGCAGACTGTACAAAGAATTTCGATCTTTGTGAAATCTTCACTATTGAATAGTATTTTTATACATTACTATTATTGAAAGTTTTTGAAAGTATGTGTTTTTATACATTCTTATTTGAGATATTCCTTGAAAATCGGACAAAGGTCTTTGAAATCTCCTTTAAACCCCTTGACTTTTTTGCCTGTCTGGCTGTAAGAACTTTGTGTAACAGAGGGATTTAAGGCTAAATTGGAACATGTGTTTGTTACATAAAGACAATGTGGTGCGTGCAAGACCCGCAACCCTACCTCAAAGTTCAAGGACACACTTGGAGTGGAATGGAATACTGCATATATGCACAAAGAGTATTGTTGGTCATGTCTGGTCTGTAAATATGTCATACAGAGAGGGATTAAAAAGTCGCACATACAGGTTTATCATTGTGGAAGATGCTGATATTCATATATGGTATAGTAGGTCATGTGAGGGCTTTGGTTCCAAATCGTCGGCAAGTATACTAGTTTAAATTAACAACAATCATCAAAAAGATTGTTGTAGAATGACATAAATTAGGTTAAAAATCTAGTAACATACTTTTAAAAAAAAATATACTCATTGCTGCATTGTTGGATAAAATGTAATACATTTTGAATTAATTGTACAAACTTCATAACTATTAGTAATCATTCAAATGTGGGCCATTTTATACACTTTGTATTTAATGAAACTCTTGAAGTTTTATATCATTGTGTAGATATGTATGATAGTGTACGGTCTCAACAGTTATGTACAAATTATGGGATAACATTCATTATTATCATTGCAATGTAAACTCTTACAAGAGGATATGTTGAAAACTGAGTAAAAAAAATATCCAAACTCAAGTCAACATTAACAATTACAAAAAGAACATGATTAAACATCCATGAGCGATTCATCTTTGTTTGATAAAAATTTGCATTATAATGTATGTTAACCAATAAAAATTTTGATACTCTTTCTTGTTAAAGTGAAACAACAGCGAGAAAAAAGTTATTAGGGCTATTTCATTTAAACATATAACTCCCGTTGGGAAGGCACTTTTTAATTATGGCAACCCCCAACAGAAGCAAATTAACCCTTTTGGGGTCCAAATTAGCGAAAAAAGACACATACCATATACTATTTCAGTAATTGCCTTCCACCCGGGATTTATATGTTTTACTAAAAAAGCCTTTTTTATTTCTTTAGTCTAACAGTTCAAATTTAATGCAGAGGACCAATTAGCTTATATACTGGTCCCTTTCATAATACAAATAATTTATCATTGTTATTTAAAGTGAATAGAAAAATACTTTTGCAGGTTTGCATGTTAGTCAACTACAAAAATGTAGAAATTATTCTGTCTGAAAAAATTGTATTTTAATTTACAGATAACAGGCTAGCTGTTGCTCCAAGCGCATCATTTGTTGTTCAACACAGAGGACAAGAGAATGCAGGCACTGGAGAGAAAGGTTCACAAAGTGTTGTTCGTGAGGCCTCAGATATGCATGATGATCTAACAAACCCGACTGCAATGCAGCGAAAGACTGGGTCTTCAGGAAATTTACATGATGATCCATCAAAGCAGCCAGGAATAAAAGAAAACACTGTGACAGCTGAAGGTACATATACAAAGTTTCTGATAGGACGTCCTTAAATAGCCGTGTTCAGCAAGTTTTTCTTAAAGGAAAGGGTAATGTTTTAAGAGCTTAGTTCAGGTTAAAAAATAAATGGCTGTAGGATCTTATAATGGTATGAAATGTTTGCTTATAACAAAAAACTTGTCCAGATTATTATTATACTTTGAATGACAAAGCAACAAATTGCTTAGTATAAGGGGCAGTATTAATTTGAATGAGGTCTGACAGTAGAAAGCTTTGTTAAAATTTACCCAGTTATGAAATATTCTTACGTTTGCTTTGAGTTGTTTATAAATCATAATTTCATATTATATTTAACTTTTTTCTATATACAATTGATGTACACATATTTCAGAGTCTGTGGTCGAGCTTCAACAAGTCAACCACAGGTTCTATGAGAGGGTGAGTATTCATGTTAAACAAAAACTTGACATAAATTGAGTTTTCTTTAAGGTCCCAATCAAATTCAATATGAAATTTTTTATATTCCTCTCTTGCACTGTTTACCTGTTGTGCTTGCAGGAGGATGTTGTTAAAGTGGAGATGCATTTGTGGAAGGTAGACAAGGACAGCCTGGTGGTCAACTTCTGTCCATATACTGTAAATGTCACGTTCCAGACTAGGTATATACACAAGGCCTAATTTCAGAATTAAGTTGATAAAAACTTACTTGTGGGATAGACAAAAAAATACATGTTTGTAGTAATAAGAACTTACATTAGTATGATAAAGTTTATTATATAGGCAACATAAATCAGCAAGCAATACATTTCACAAAATTTATTTGTTCTATATTCCACTCCTCCTATGTTACGTCATACATGTAAGTAATTATTTGGTGGTGCTAAAATAATATCAAAACACCATATAGTGCGTCATTAAAATGTTTTTTTTTTCTTTTTTTATAACGTGTCTTGATTTGAACGAGTAATAAAAAAAGGGTTTTGTCCAGAAATCATGTTAAAATATAGTAAAGACTGTATTTTCATACAACATATATGAATGTTTAATCTTGTGTTTACAGGGATGCTCAGTTCCTGAAGCTTTACAAGGGCAGCACAGAGCAAACCAAGTTCAGCTGGAATATAAGACTCAAGTAATCATCTACTGAGAGAGTCATTGTAGAATATAGATGTAGGATTAGAATGATTCAGAGATATTGCAGTATACGTACTTTCATTACATTGGTTCTGGTACTTAAATATTCCAAAATTCAAGTATGTTACTAGCATTAAAAGTTTGGTGAAAATACACAATTTACAAACAACAGATAATATAAGCATTTAATTAAAAACTTTAATTATGGTACACTTCTTACTAGTAGTGTTGGGAATCGGACAGAAAAAATACTATCGATAATCGGTTCATGAAACTGATCAATGATCGATTATTAATCGATTTAATCATTATTTAATTATTTTGCTCATCATCTTTCAGGCATACAGATACAGAACATTGCCAGTTTTAAGCACCAATGTTCGCTTACAATATTGTACATTTCTTCGTATAAATTACATCTTTTATTCCGAACGTAACTATCTTTTGGTGTTTGCAAGTTACTAATAAAGAACATGGGATCACAGGCTCTATATTTTGTTTACAATTCTTACATCAAGTATATGGTACAAAGTAAACAGAAACATGTTTTAAAATCACTTTTAAACCACAAACATTAGAAGTTGAGAACCTATCCTTTAGCAGTTAAATTACAAAGAAAAGTTGTAATAAGGTACTGAAGGGACATACTGAATTGATAAGAATATGACTAGATAACATAGAAACGCCTTAACATTTCAAACATAACTAGAACAGAAAATTAGTCGGTAGCGAATACGTCCCTTAATTCTCTAATCGATTGTACAAAATTCACTATCAATTGTCGCCGACGTAGGCCTTTCCGATCAATTGTTTATAATCGATCAGCGTCACAACACTACTTACCAGCACCCTTCTACCAATACTTTTGTAACATTCCAGGGGTCAGGCACAAGAGGACAAGTGCTTGGTCGAGGTCTATCCTTCTTTTGTTAACCTGAAAATTACAAAGAAGGTGTCTGGCTGCTGGGGAGAGCTAGAGAACCTCAAGAGAACAGGTAACAGTTGTTTAAGTTGCAGACAATATGAATTATGTCTCCACTTCAACTGAAAGAGATACATACTGTATTTGTCATTCTTCTTCTCATTCATTTTTTTCTGCAACAAAATTTTGTCAGAACTAGAACTCAATAACAACTTGAAGGAATTGATTGAAACTTGGAACATAGATAGATACCAATGTGAAGTTGTGCACCTTGCAAGATCTCTAGGGCACTTAATTGCAAAGTTCAACCCTTGTTATCCCCCCCCAAAAAAGGCCAAGGGGATATAGTAATTGTATGCTTGTGAGTTGTGTGTATGTGCATGCTTGTGTGTGCATCGTGACAGTTTTGTCCAGAGCATACCTTGAAATGCCTTTGAGGTATTCACTTGAAACTTCATATACAGATAGATCTCATTGAGTAGAAGTGCAGTGCACAGAAACTATAACTCTGGGTACAGTATGTTATGAGTTATTGCCCTTTGTTAATTTTATACTTATTTTTTGTCTGGAGCATTTATAATGTAAGTTTTGTTGCTGTATCAATTAGGAAAAATTCCAAATGTATTGGTTTCAGGAAATAAACATTACTCTTTGTGAAATTTGTACATGTTTATATCATGTTTGTCACCATGACTATGTCTGAAATTGCATTAACTGGTATATGGCACTTTTGCCAAAAAATCTTCAAACTTGAACTTGTTTTGAACTATCCCTAAAGCAGTAATTTTTCATTTTTAACCAGGTTTTCACATAGTAGGTCAAACTCACCAATGAAACTGGATAACTTTAGTTTGGGTTAACATTTTTATTATGAACAAGTTTAGTATAAAGGAACAGCTAATGCTGACTTTTCATGGGATTGTGTTTGAGACTCTCACTGCTACTTAAAGCAACTGTGCACCAGATGATCAATTTACAAGAAAAAAAAGAAATTGTCGAAAACTGACATAAACTTGGTAATAATGTGTACAATGCATTAAAACTAATTAACTGAAGTACCACATAGTTTACAATTTATTTAAGTTTAGCAGTTATTTCGTATTTTTCCATTTAAAAACATTACTGGGTATGTCTACCTGGTAGAATTTATTCCTTATGCGTGATTGGCTAGTTGATGTTGTCACGTGATATAACCGAGTTGGGTCTATAGCTTAATTATGTCGCCCGATTAGAATAAGCCATCGTAGATCAGTAGATACTAGGATGGACTGCAATTTTGGCAACGCGGGTGCGAACTCGGTCTCCGACCCATTTTATTTTACATTCGATACTTGTTTTTACAATTATGATATCAAAGCGTAACACATTCTATTAAATAAATATCATGAGATTCATTACAGAAAAAAACTTTTTTTTGCTGCCAATCTGGTGTACGGTCCCTTTAAAATAGAAAAGCAGTTGAAACTGAATGTCTTTAGTTAGGGTTGACACAATAATTATTGTCACCAATCTTTGTATGTCTGGAATGTTTGTGAAGACCTTTAATTGGATTGGGTTTGGGGCTCCTTAGGTCAAGGTCAAGGTTAATGTTACTAAAAATAGACAAAGCAGTTAAATTGTATCTTTATCTTTATATCTTTAGTTAGATTTGACATATTTGACCAGACTAAGTATATTTTATTGATACCTTTCATGGGATTGCATTTGGGACCAGTAGGGTCAATGTCAAAGTTACTGTAACTATAAATAGAAAAGGGATTGTGTTTTTTCATAGGCTCCTAGGGTCATAGTTAAGGTCACTGTTAATTAAAAAAAGAAATTTTGTTGAAAAAGAATATATTTATTTACAGTTGACATATTATGACCAAACTCAGTTTGTAGGAATAGTTTTTGGAAACCTTTCCATTGAAGTTGGGGCCCCTTTGGTTGAGGTCAAGGTCAGTGTTACTTAAAATAGAAACAGTTGAACCTTAATGTCTGAAGTATGCGTTGACATATGCAAAACTTAGTATGAAGGAAGTGTTTTTAATAAAGACCATTCCTGGGGTTGCATTCTGGACCCCTAGGGTCAAGGTAACTGTTTCTAGAAAATTGGTTGAAACTAAATATCTTTAGTTTGGGTTGACATATTGTAACCAAACTTAATAAAGAGCAAGAGTTTATAGATACCTTTCCTCTGAAAGGTTAACCTGGCTCAAGTACTGCCAACATGAACTTTGTCACCCACACACTGGGGTGGGGGTAGGGGGAGGGATCCTCAAAGACAAATGGTTTGTTTATGTTGCAGCAGCTTTTTGCACCCTGTTTTATAGGTTATTGAATAAATGAAAGGATGAATCGTATTGTATTAAGTACATTAATTACCTTTGAATGACAAAGCCACAAATTGCTAAGGCGCTAGAGGCAGTATTTTTTTGAATGATGACAGATAAAACAGAGCATTGTAAAAATTAACCCAATTATTGAATTTTCTTCAACATATTCCTATGAGTTGTTTATAAATGCTTATTGATAATTCCTTTAACTTTTTTTCTTACATGAAATTGACCTGTTCATATTTCAGAGTCTGTGGTTGAACTTCAACATGTCCACCACACCTTCACTGAAACTGTGAGTTTTCATGTTAAACAAAAAACTTATATATAATTTATATTCATTCCTTGGAAATGTATAATCTGTCAGATAAGATTAATACCACATCCAAAAAATACCTGCCATCTTGAATAAACATTTCCACATTGTTTTCCTGTTGTGTGTTTGCAGGATGGTATGATTTTAGTGAACATGTATGTTAAAGAAGTGGACAAGGACAACCTGATGGTCAACTTCTGTCCGGATACTGTACATGTCAAGTTCCGGACTAGGTAAATACACAAGGCCTTATTTAAAAATAAAGTTGAGTATAACTGACCTGTGGGATAGACAGAAAAGGCAAGTGGTTATAGTATAAGTACTTACATTAGTCTGATAAACTTTATAATGCCCCCCCCCCCCTTTGTCATCACAACTTTTTTTCCTAGGCTATAGAAGAAGGGGCATATTGCTTTGCACATGTTGAACAGTTGGTAGGTTGTTCGGTCTGTAGGTTGGTCGTTCCATCGGTAGATCAAAGTTTGTCCGAGTGATAACTCAACAATTCCTGGACCTTAGGTCATCAAACTTAAAATGGAGGCTGGGCATGACCAGTAGATGATTGTAGGAGTCATTGGGTCAAAGGTCAAGGTCACAGTGACCTTGAATACAAAAAGGTTGTTTGAGTGATAACTCGACAATGCCTGCACCCATGGCCCCCGAACCTGACCCTTGGGGTTGGGCCTGACCAGTGGATGACCCCTTTTTATTTTAGGGTCATAAGGCCAAAGGTCAAGGTCACATTGACCTTGAATGCAAAAAGTTGTCTGTGTGATAACTCGACAATGCCTGAATCAATGGCCCTCAAACTTGACATTTAGGTTGGGGTTGACCAATTGATAACCCCTATAGATTTTGAGGTCATAGGGTCAAAGGTCAAGGTCATAACTCATATTCATCATTAAAATTTCATCATGTTAACTTGTTCCCTGCTGCTTAAAGGATACATTTTTATTTGCAAATACAGTCCAAACTGGCTATGTCGACGTCGGATATCTCGTTTTTTGGTTGTGTCGACTTTTTCCCCGGTCCGGATTATTCTTTCACAATGTTTTCGTTATGTCCAACCCCATTTTCAGACCCTGCGGTTGAATTTCACACAATTTCATTGTTCCTTATGTCGAACTTTATCGAAATTGAGTTGTAGGTGCGAAAATGTTCATGACTGTTTTTAGGCATGTCGCTAAAATACTGTGCGTGTCAGAATTACAAACTGTCATATTTGAAGGTTAATTCGTAAGTGTGAATGATAAAAGTTGTTTGTTTATGTTTTTGATTAAGGAGACATTTATTGCTCAACCTCTTTGAATGATCATAATCTTGAAACTGCCTCAAAGGCATCCAATGTCAGTGACAAATCAGCTGTCATTTTGGTCCATGCATATTTTGTTCAATTGTCCAAGTAATCCTGACAACATGGCACTCAGGGGGCCATAATGTTTGACAAACATCGCTTATTATATAGGCATCATAAATCAGCAAGCAATACATTGCTCAAAATTCATTTGTCCTTATGCAAACTATTGCAATACAGCTATATTCCACTCCTCCTACGTAACGTCATAAGAACAATTATTTGGCATTGCTAACATGATGTCAAAACACAATATATTGCATAATTAAAATGCATTTTCTAAATATAAGTGTCTTGATTTGAACACATAATAAAAATAAATGGGTTATTTCCAGAAATCATGTTTAAATAAAGCAAAGACTGTATTTTCATACAACACATATATATAAATCTTGTGTTTACAGGGATGCCCAGTTCCTGAAGCTTTGCAGGGGCAGCACAGAGCAAACAAAGTTCAGCTGGACTATAAGACTCAAGTAATCATTCTACAGAGAGAGTCATTGAAGAATATAGATGTAGGATCAGAATGATATAGAGATATTTCAGTACATGTACTTTCATTATACTGGTTCTGGTGCTTAAATATTCCAAAATTCAAGTATATTTCTATCTTTAAAAGTTTGGTTAAATACACAATATATGAACAACAGATAATAAAATCATTTAATGAAAACTTTCATAATGGTACACTTCTTGCTGGCACCATTCTACCAATAATGTTGTAACATTCCAGAGGTCGGGCACAAGAGGACAAGTGCTCGTTCAAGGTCAGTTTATTTGCTGTTTCTCTGAATATCTCAAAGAAGGTGTCTGGCCGATGGGGCGATCTGGAAAACCTCAAGATATTAGGTAACAATTGTTAAAGTTGCATACAAAAATAATAGTGTCCCCGCTTCGACTGAAAGAGGGACATACTGTATTTGCAATTCTCCTTTTTAATGCAACCAAATTTTGTCAGGAAGAAAACTAAATAACTTTTACAAGAAATTAATTGAAACTTGGAAAAGAGATAAATACCGATGTAAAGTTGCGTACCTTCCAAAGTTATAACTCTGGGGCACATTATTGCAAAGTGTTCATCTCTTATTACCCCCTCCCCCCCGCGCGCGCGCGCGCGCGTGTGTGTGTGTGTGTGTGTGTGTGTGTGTGCATCCGGACGATCTTGTCTTGCGCCTAAAATGGAACGTCTTTGAGGTATTGACTTGAAACTTCATATATGAGAATTGCAGTACTCCGGAACCATAAATCTCGGTACAGTGTTACATATTTAAACCTGAGAAGGATTCACCCAAATTATTAATTAACGCTTCAAAAGGAAAAAGTGTTAATATCATAGAAAACAATTAGATTGAAAATGTAGCATAAGAAGCTGAAGATATCTATCAATAAATCTGGATATGCTTAAAACTGGTGGAATACAAACTTTACTACAGTATTAATTTGATAGTGAGGCGTCTGCTACAAGCAAGCTGCTAGGAATGTAAACACCATCACATGGTAATGTTTACAACAGAGAGTTCATAACCCCCAGAACACCAATTAGCCATGTGAACATGCCTATCCTTCGAGCTTAAAATAAAGAGACTACATTGTCTTTTGACTGTGTGCCCATAAAAGAATGTATAATATGATGTTCTATACAGATTTTACGCACCAATCAATATATTTTGCCTGTAATGTAGTGCTTTTTACTAGTTACGATAAATAGGAATAAACCGGAAGTCTCATTGTCTTAAAGTATTATGTATGCTAGAAGCCTTATCATCGGTGTCCTTTCCCGGGGTCATGCTAAAAGGCTGATATAAGCGCTGACCATATAGAAATAGAAGGAAAAGGCTGACCAGGCCAGAAAAGACTGACCAGGAAAAAAAATTGGAATTTTTTACTATTGAATGAATTTTTATGAGTTATTTTAATTTCTTTGTACTATTTTATGTATCATAATTGATATATTAATAATATTTTTATAATTTTTAAGAGTGTTAAGTTAAAGATGAATGCCTTTTACTATCATTTGCAGATAGAAAAGTATCCATCTACATCCAGGCAACACCACATGGCCCATGTAAACGAGTGAGCGGGTGAGTGAGTGAATGAGTGAGTTAATGTTCAATTGATTAGCCTGAACGAAATGAGTCAAATCCATGAATAAATAAATGAATGGATGAAAGATTAAAATGAATGAGTTTTTGATCGATTTATTGTGTCTTGATTTATTGTATCATTGATTGATTGATTGATTGATTGATTGATTGATTGTTTTAATGGATGAATAAATAAATGAATAATGGATTGATCAAAAGATTGAATGAAAAAATGATCGAATGACTGTTTGAATGAAGATTTGATTGAATGACTTATTTAATGAAGTATTGATCGAATGACTGATTTAATGATGGATTGATCGAATGACTGATTAAATGACATAATACTCCCAAATGATCAAATGTATTCAACTATTAATATATGCATTAAACAGACTTTGAAACATTTTATTTCCAGCCTTGGAAACATTTTATTTCCAGACTTGGAAACATTTTTGTTTCCTAATTAAACATCGTCTAAGTTCCTGCTAAGCAAAGTTTCTAATTACACTATGTCTTAAAGTTTCACTAATAAATAAATGTATTCAACTACAATGTATTGTATTGGTCAGCGATAAGAAATACAGATTTCTGGTTAAGTTTCAGATCAAGAGTATTCAATTTATGTACATGTACTTGATAGTATAAACAGAAAATACTCTTCGAATATAAAATCACCATACATCATCATCATCATTCCAGTTTATAGCAAACAAAATCAATTCATACCTTCAAGAAAAGATACAGGATTAAATGATTGCTTCTAGTTTATGCTATTTTGAACCATTATAAAGTAATTCGAACATGATTTACATAGTCTTTTTGATGTATGTATGTAAAAGATTTTTGATATCTATATAACTTCACATATTGTTCTCTAATTCAACATCATTTGTACTCAAATTAACACAATTTCATAACCAAATGCGGTCCGACAAGTCGACACTCTGGGGTGCTAAATCCTAATCGTGACAGTTTTATTAAGTCTAAGTGACAAATTCTCGCTTGAATGATCATAATGGAAAGGATTGTAGTAGTTATAATTTCGGGCATATTCATTTTCATTTTCATTTACACTCAATTGTTACTGTATGTTATCATTAAAAAAATAACTCATTTCACTATTCATTAAAATAACAGTTTTTATGTGACCTAATTAAAATTTTACAATTTTAAACACATACATTAAAATAACCAAACAGTGAATGACATTTCATAATAACTTCATATGCCTATCATTCCATTGTCAACTAATACATTATATTATTCTTATATTATTTATAACTTACCGACTTGTGTGGCACCAACTCATAGAACTCTAGACTTTTCACCGAAGAGGTGATTTAAACATCTTTCATTTGAAAAAAAACAACAGCAGAGGGTATTTTATCATTTTGATATAATAAAGAACTCATGGGCTAATTTAAAACATTTGATGTTCTTTTGAAGTAGTCCAGATAGTTTTCACAGGTTGTACTAAATTTTTCTTGCAAAGTACATAATAATAATAATAATAATAATAATAATAATAATAATAATAATAATAATAATAATCATTATAATAATAATAATCATTTAAAGCTAAAATTTACTTAATTACGCCAATAACGATTAGTAATAACAAATAACAACTTTGATAATATCGTATAAATTATTCACACACTCACCAAAACCAGTACCTTGCAAGTCATTTTAATTTTGGTGTTTTTTATTTAATTTACCCATATTTACAAAGCTATACGAAGTTATACAACGCTATCCACATTTATATCAATGGTTACCCATATGTAAATTATTTAACATTTCTTTAAGTAGAATGTAGTGCATCGACTAGATTTATTGTATTATTCAATATCAACATAAAATCACTTTTTAATAACATTTCTTTCTTAAAATACGAGTACATATAAAAAATACAATATTCTTAGTGGATAGGTACATAATAAAACATAATACTTAAAAAAAAATAATATCAAAATCTGGTCAATTCCATTTGATTAATGTTCATAAAATGTTAGCACATACACAGTTAATAATAAACTATATTACATTTTTACACCAAGAAACGAAAATCAAAAATTGACAGCTACGTCATCAGCTATAATTTTGTGTGAGGGGTGTCCCACCGGTTGCAGCATAGAAAAACATTATTTTTAAGAAAGTGAGTATTTCGAATAATAATAAAACTCCGAAATAAGCATAAAAGAAACAGAAAATTTGTTGATTTCAGTTTTAGATCATAATTAATTTCACTCGTGATCATCGGAAAACTTTACTTTCTATGACACTCATGTAATAAAATACATTCTTACACTGAAGTCACCAAATATCCTATATCTATGATATGCTTTCAGGTGGTTTATAAAGATTTATCAGTGAAATAAAAATGATATTTCACTGTTTCAAATATCAATTTGATATGTTTTGAAATTTTAGCCTAATCAAAACAAATATCAGCATGACTTGGTATGGAACTTTGTGTCTGGTGTATCTCCAAAAGTATATTGGATTGTACGGCTGCAACCAGTAGGTATTGATTTATGGCTCTTGAATGAGATAAAAAAATCATATAGGGTATGCAATCTTAGGTTTCACACATCTCGAAAAATATGAGAGCCGGAGTGTTGAAATTTTATGGGAATGTTAAGCAGCAAGTGAAGCTGGGTATCGAGATAAAGTGTGGCATCCTCCAGTTTGATTAAAGTTATTGTCATTAACTCAGTTAAAATGGTTATAAAGCATTGAATCTTGTGTCACCCCTATCTCGATATGAGCCAGAGTCATGAAACTTAAGAGGAATGTTAAACAGCATTTGAGGTTGTACATATTGTGTATATTGTTTGACGTTGTGCTAAGCAGAGTTATGTGCTTTGACTGAATTTAAATTACACTATCAGATAATGGAATATAGTGTTACAAAAAAGCATTATTTTGAATACTTTTGTGATAATTAGGCCTCGGTTTAAGGTCAAGGTCACTGTAACTAAAATTAAATTTTGTTCAATTAAAACTATAGGGTTAAAATATGGCATGTATGTATATTTTAAGGCAGTCATTTGGGTGCATATTCATTTACTATGGGCTAAATAATTGCCAGAAAAGGTCATTTTGGGGTCATATAAAGATGTCAAAAACATATTTTTCTCTACTTGTATTTTTTCATCAGATTTAGACATATTTCAGTTAGTGTAATTTGATATAGATCATGGCCCCAAGGGGGGCATGGTCAGTTTTGAGATTGATTTAATAGGGAATCATTATTAAAATCTTTAAAAATATTTGTTTTCCAAAACAGCCTTCTGATATTTGACACGCATTGTCATCTTGTTTTCTTACATATTTAAAGGTAGGTAATCAACTCACGCTCCTGGTGTCAACGTTGGCTCTGTCTGGGGGTCATTTGTTTTACACAGACTTACTTATATTGAGAACATATTAAAGAGCCTTCAACCCTACATAGAAATCATAAGCTTCCTTTGCAACAATTTTAAGTTGAATTGACCTTACTTAGTAGCAGCTTTCTTCTTAGCAACCATCCCTCCAATAAATAAGCATGGACATCCTTCAATCTTCAACATCCTTAGCAACCACATTTTTTCCTAAGTAAGCAATGACTTCATCAATGGCTTGATTCTCTATTAATCAATACATTTCTTTACATCCATGGACCTCCTTGCAAACCACTAACTTCATTGTTAACCACCTGTTGTCTTAGCAACTAGTGAATTCCTTGGCAACCAATGCCTTCCTTGGCAATTGCTTGCTTTCCTGGTATCTCCAAGCACACATGTGAGAGATAAAGGTATATTGTCCCTCTTATACTGATGAAAGCAGAGCAACATGTTCACAACATCATTTATGTCCTTGTCATATCTCATTTAGATGAGGGATTATAAATAAATTACTTAGACTTAATATGTTGTGTTTGTATCATCCAGAGGCTGTGGATAAAACCCCAGGAAATCATGATAAAAAAACACCAATACCTTCTCCACGATTGCGTAAACAGCAAGAAAATGGCAAACCAGTTAAAGCTATTGATAATCTGAAAGCAACAAACATCCAGGGAACAATTCACATTGGTATGGGTTTTTTAAAGGTATTTTAGTTTAAATTATGTCACTGGAATAATGTCTCTCCCTAACACCCACCCCCTTCCACCCCCATTGCTAAGCAGCCGAAGAGATTTTCTTAGCGCTGATGTCTGTCCCTCTGTCACTATTCCATGTCTGCTCAATTTCTCTTAAGTCTTTGAAGGATTTTTTATGAAACTTGTGTCATATGCTCACCACATCAAGATTAAGTGCAAAACCTAATTCCAGATGCGCCAGCCAAAGATCTTAGTTCAAGGTCAGAGGCTCAAGCCATATATTTTGCGTCTGCTCTGTTTCTCTTTAACAGCTTGACAGATTTTCATCAAACTCAAGAACAATGTTTACTACATAAGGATGCCGTGCAGAGCCCACATTACGTGCGTGCAGGCTTAAAATACAGGTCAAAGATTAAGGTCAAAGGTTTGATTGTCATGAAACTTGGCTAAAACACCCCATTGAGATAACATACAGAACCTAGATTCTATATTCAATGGTTCTAGATTTTGTATACTTTGTACACTCACACTTATGCACAGCTATCCTACAAACAGTAAACAAGACCAATACAGAAAAATTGGAAAAGATTCAATAAACCTCAACTAGTGAAAATCTTTTTCATAGAGTACAATTGCCAACATTACATTTGAGCAGAGAAAAATACATTGCTATTGAAACTTACAAATGTCTGTATTGTATCTCACCCAAAAAAGTTTTAAAACCTTGTAGCTTTTAAGACATTTAATTTTAATCTCAGACATTAAAACTGTGAGAATGGCTCAATTTGTTAATAACTCTTTCCGCTTTGAGGCCAGGTGTCAGGTATGGAACAGCCTCCCAAAGGAAATAAGGTGTTCTCAAAACTACCTCGAATTTAAAAGGCTTATCCGCACCTCTGGTAAATGTTCAATGTGCGAATAATACCTTATTGCTTTAATTTTTTTAGAAGATATTGAGAATTATAAGTTATTTCACTGAATATCTTTTACCCTTTGTCTTAACGGAAAAGGAGTTTTGTTTTCAGTGGTATTGCTTACACCCACTGGACAAGATATGGCATTTAAATACCAGAAAAAAAAATTAGCAGACATTTTGAATAAAAATAACAAATTATCAAATTAAATAACATGGGCTACTATCTTTTTATGACTGTTATAAGTTTATATATTATCTGTCAAACACATACAACTACTTGTGTTTTTCTTTCAGCAAGTTTTTTATTCAGGTGTTAGAAGTTTACTTTTCAATTAACATTCTTTTACAGTGGTAGGTGTAATATCAAAATTACATGATAAATAACATACCTCCTCTAAGCAATATATTCCAAAGATTTTTCCTATCATGCTAGATTAATTTTAAGTTTTTTTTACCAACTAGTGGTATGTCAACTAATGGAACTGTATGTGTGTGAATTGCCCATACAGCAGGGAAAACTTGTGATGTTATCGCTGTTTTCAATGTTCTAATCCAATTTACTATTTGTAATTGTGTGCATGAATATAATAATGAAATGCTTTTGTAAATACTTTGTAAATACTTTTTCCAATATTTGTTCATTGTACTTTTATTTCCAGGTCACAAGCTCATTATTATTTTTTTGATATGTTATGTTTGTTATTCATGTCGGAAAATAGCTCATTGAGCAAATGTTTCTTGTTAACACATACCCAACTTTAAATAAAGATTCTTGTACCCCGATTGGAGGATTTTCATGAAACTCAAGGTCAAATATTCACCATGTCCAGTTGAAGTCTAGAACTCATGTTCCAGGCAAGCAGCCTGGCTAACGGTCAGATTCACAGTTCAAGATCAAAGATTTGAGCCATAGATTTTGTGATCGTTGCATATCTCCTAAACCCCTTGAAGGATTTTAATGACATGTCTGTCTGTAACACTGTCATATCTGTTCTGTTTATGTTACCATCCTTCAATGATTTTTTTTTAAACTTGTGTCCAATGCTCACCCCATTGTTTAACACCCTCAATCCGCCCCCAATATCAAATGTTGTGGAACAAAATGAGATAAGCAGTAAACACCTGTTCCCAAAGAGTGATAAAGCAATCAAATGTATGTAACATTGATGAAATAAGTAACGTCAATGACACTGCCGCTGTTCAAACATCAAATTTTATACTTACTAGTCTAATTGTCTTAAAAGTGTGATTTACCTACAAAAAGTATGCAAATAATGAGTGTGAATATAAACATTGGATATTGGTTCATCTTTGCTTGGAAATATTTGTAAGGCATTATCTCATGCAGACACTGGGAATGGCAGAGCCGGAAGTCAAGATCAAAGTCCACCTGGAGCCGCTCTCCAAAGTCAAACAGACAGGGCGAATGCTGAAAAAGAAGGCATGCATGTTGGAAATCCCCAAGCATCAACTCCTCAGAGTACACTGAACACTGGTATGATACAACTTTTGTTTTTAAGAGGTTGGTTCTGGAGTCATTTACATTAATATCTTTTGGCTTGAATTTGAGGAAAGCTGAAAACAATAGACTCTAGCACAAGTCCATTCCCTAGGTAGAAACCAGTACCATTACATAAGATATCATGAGATTGCTCCCCTGGTAGGGTTGGATCTCACAACCTCTTGGGTGAGAGGTGGACACCTATACCACTATTCCACTCTTACTCTCTTAAAATACACTCCTTCTACATCGTTTTATAATATTATTTTAGAAACCATAGAAACAATCCAAAGCAGCCGGAATTTTAACGTTGCTCTGTGCGTAGCACAAACTCACTTTTAAAACAGCATTCATGTGAGAAACTCACGGTTTAGGGGTAATCCATGTTTTATGAGCACAATTCTAGATTCTTGTATTTTTTGATTAATTAATTTATTTCTCAAGTACGACAAATGAATTGGGGGGACAAGCCCTTTTTCAAAAAATCTCTAGTTTCTTAATGCTAAGGCGTTTTAAAAACATTGACCAGATCCACATAAGATGTTAAAGTCTTTATATTTTTGGATACATAAAGAGTGTAAAAAGGTCAATATAAATTAATTTCTGGATGAAATACATTGCTATCATGAAATATAGGTTAACATTTAATTTTTCATTTTTATGGTGTTTTTTTTGTTGCATGAGGGACCATCAACATGTGTTTCTAGACAAACCACGAAATCGTAACAAATCTCCTTTTTACATGTGATAGTTTTGATGGACCTCAGCCGGATTGAATAAATGCTGTTCATAGACCGAACAGGACCAACACACAAGGTGACCCTAATTGAAACGTTACTCGCTTGAATAAAATTTGTGCTGGAAAAAGAGGGGACAATCGGGGATGAAAATCTACAATTAATTTATAGTCGCCTAACCATGCACATCGGTTTAGTATTATCAGTATTTGATGAATTGTCATAATTAAATAGCATTCTATTATATAATAATTTCTTTTTATGTATTTAGCGCTGTAAGTAAATATCAAAATAGTGTCTATGAATATCTAATTTGTGTCACTCAATACAAACTCAATTTTACTTGTTTACTACGGTATTAGAATTGATATCTATCACCACTGCGATTTTTTTTTTATAAATTTTACAAAACTTGTTTGATATATATCTTTAAGTATAACTGCACATGTATTTACACTATTTATCATTTCCATCGATATCCCGTATAGATAACATTAACGATGAAAATTTTAACCAAAACATGAAAACCTATACGCAATATTTATAAATGTTTTTTGTAAAAGTGATTTAACAGTGAAAAACAGAGATTACACAATATTACATTTTCAATGCATATGTTAAGTATGCAACAATAAATATACATTAGTGTCTTTAAAGTCTGAATTTGAATATAAGACTCAGAAAAGCAAATTTACTTATTTTAGATGATTTTTAGCCTGAGTCTAAAACTCAAACTAATGATGATGTGAATTCAGACCCCAAGCCTCATTTAAAAAGAAAACAAAACACTTAAAATGAGTAGTCTTATGCAAAATATGTGCAGGTTAGCACAACGTGTACAATACAATTTGTCATGTAATTTTACAGATGAGAAAAGAAAGTATCGTGTCCCAGGTCCACTCACTCCTAATCAACCTGGACGACAAGAACGTAGAGACAATGAACTTAAAGGCACACCAAGTGTTGGTCACGAGGTCTCAGGAGTTCAACATGATACAGCAGTAAAACAGCAAAAGGCTGAGCCCTCAGGAGATCAAAATACGGATCCAACAAACCAGCCAGGAATGGGAAAAGTCACTAGGACAAATGCAGGTACATGTCAGTAATTATGCAATTACAATCGCAGAATACTCAATTTAAATGATTGTTGACACAACTGTTGAGGGATGGTAGGTTTCATCAGTTTCATACGATTTGTCTTTAAAAACCCGTTTTTAAATAATAGTTTTACCTGCAGTGTACGGGTTTCGGGTGGTCGTGCGGCGTCAAATATGTTGTCTACTTAATTACTGTAGAATCCTTTGGTTAATCATCACCAAATTAGGTCAGAATGTGTATGGTCATAATATGTTGGACAAGTCAATGTGTCAGATAAGCAGCATATTTGAGTAATAGTGCAAATCAAATCACATTATACTCAATTAAATGATTACACAATGATTTAAATGATTAAAATGAGGTATAATAGTTTTGCCTGCAGTGTACGGGTTTCAGCGGTCGTGCGGCGTCCAATATGTTGTCTGCTTAATTACTGTAGAAGCCTTTGTGCGATCATCACTCAATTTGCTCTGAATGTGTAGTGGGATAATATCATAGACAGGTTTGATAGCCAGTCATATCGCTCTAGTCACTTGCCCATTCATTAGAGCATTTACTGATTTTATTCTTGTCCGATCAATAACTACAGAATCCCTTGGCCAATCATCACCAAAGTTATCAACCAAAATATAGAAATGAACTAAAGTTGGTCTTGTCCGATCGATATTTTCAAAATGCGTTGTCCAATAATACTCAATTTGATCGGAATGTATATGGTCATAATATCTTGGACAAGGTCCATAGCAGTTATATTACTTAAGTCACTCAAGAGTTTTCACCCTTTAATCATAGAAATTACCTAAATTTTGTCTTTTCCGATCAACAACTGTCCATCATCAACAAATATGGTCAGAATGTGCATACAATCTCAGACAAGTTCGATAACCAGCCTTTTGTCTTGAGTAATTCGAGAGTTATTGCCCTTTAATTATTGAAGTGTCCAATTATCACCAAAGGTTAGAATTAGTATGGGGATAATATCTTGGACAATTTTGATAACCAGCCATATCGCTTCAATCATTCGAGAGTTATCGCCCTTTTACTATAGAAATAACCAAAAAATGGTCTTGTTCGATAAATAACTTGAAGCATCACCAAATTTGGTCAAAATGTGTATAGAAATAATATCTCGGATATGTTCGATAACCAACCTTAAGTGTTTGGGTCATTCGAGACTTATCGCCCTTTAACTTGTCCTTCATTACCAGATTAGGTTGAGCATATTTAATATAATAAAACAACAAATAATTATTCAGCTGTAAACAACATCAACAACTGTCAGGACAGGACCTATTATAGTTTCACTTATTGCATATGGGCAGGCAGCATCTAGTAGGTTATCCAATCAATTACTTCAATAACAAGCATTTCTTCAATCAACACCAAATTTGGTGAGCATGTTTATGGGCATAATACCTTAGACAAGTTTGATAAGTTGCCAAATCGAATTTGTCACCTAAGAGTTATTGCACTTTAACTATAGAAATTATCCAAAATTGGTCTTGTCCGATCAATAATTGTTCAAGCGTTTGTCCAATCAGCATCAAATATGATCAGAATGTGTATGGGCATAATTCTTCGAACGAGTCCGATAAGTAACGAAATCACTGAATTCACCCAAGAATTGTTGCCCTTTAATTATAGAAAAAGATATATAGACGTTATCATATATTACTTCATGCCACTCCCTAAAGAAAATCGTCCAATATTATTACTTGTTTGCTTTATAGGGGCTGTACTCTGTATGATAATATAGCGAAAAAAGAAGAACATTGTCGAAAACTGACATAAACTTTGCATCGATGTGTACAATGCATTGAAACGTGCTAACTGAAGTACAACATAATTTACAATTTATTTAGGTTCAACACTTATTTCGTATTTTTCCATTACAAAGAATACTGGGTTTGTCTACCAGGTAGAATTCATTCCTTATGCGCGATTGGCTAGTCGGTGTTATCACGTGATAATACCTAGGTAGGTGTATAGCTTAATTATGTCACCCAGGTAGACTAAGCCGTCGTAGCTCAGTGGATACGACGCTGGACTGCAATGTTGGCGACGCGGGTTCGAACCCGGTCTCCGACACATTATTTTATTACAATTTGGTACTCTTTACAATTATAATATCAAAGCGAAACACGTTCTATTAGATAATTTTCCTGAGTTTCGTTACGGAAAACCTTTTTTTTTGGTGCCAATCTGGTGTACAGTCCCTTTAAACAAATAGCTGGCCAAGATCGAAGACTAAACGGTCATGGTCATGGTAAACATTTTTAAAAAGATTTATATGGCAATAACGAGAGATTGGAATGATATTTGTCTTACCATTGACCGGCTGAGGACCCGTGGAAGTGTTTTGGCTTCAAAGTCAATGTCTTTCAATTTAAGCTGACTATTTGAAGAATAAGTAGAGCTATACTACTAACACTGTAGGCGTCCCACCTAGGTTAAGGCTTAGCATATAAGAATGTATAATCTCTCAGTCATTATCTCAGCATATACATCTTTGAAACTTTAGTGTGTTCCTAACTATCCAACCTACTTAATAAATGAAGTAAGATAACACTACCTCTGTATTTAAAATATGATTTGATTATGGGCCTTTAATATTCAACTCAGAAATTATGGTTATGGTAAATTATTTGCTTGTTAGCACACATTGACTAATATATCAGCAACTACTTAATTTATTGCATTGAGACTTTAAACAACAGCTCTCATCCATCCAACCTACTAATAACTATGCTAGATAACTCTTTTTGCATATATGGCAAAATCATGGCCCTTCGCTATTCAAATAAAAAATATGATTAAGATTGTGCATGATAACACGTTTATGTCAATATTTCAGGAAATATATCATGCATACTTTGAAACTTAAGACATGTGGTCCCAACTATACAACATAGTTATTTAATGAAGAAATATACTCTTTCTCCCACCTCAGATCAGTAGATCCAAAATGTGGCCATGCTGGAAATTCTTATCTAGCTCACGGGCCAAGATAAAACAAGTACCCGTATGAAACTTGCAACCTTGTCTAGTGGCAATATATAAAATTCTTATTAATTGCTTCTCGCTTCAAATTGCACAATAAAAAAGCTTTCGAGCTCAATTCAGGAACTAATGCTACACTCTCCTCAGAACTATAAAGGTCGATTTGAATAATTGCATAATCTTAATCGCTGCGCGCATATCCATGTCAACCAGCAATTAACACATATCTATATGCACAATATTTTCACTATTCTCAAAACAGTTTCATTGAAAAATGTTATTTTTACTTATTGTGTTTAATTGAGGAGTGAAAAGAAGCATCTATAATAGCCGCTCGTGTAATATAGGTTTATTCCAACCCCCGCGCAGGGTGTACTGCGGAAATTGGGTAAACCTTGTTCCCGCAAAACACCCTACACTCGAGTTGGGATAAACCTATCTTACACCCTAAGCCAAGGAATATGCTTATCATCTTTTATATAATGCAAAATATTGCCCTTTATGATTTGACTTATGCATTTAGAATTATTTCTCAGCAACTACATGATGTATTGAATTGAGACTTTATACAACAGTTAACGACCATACACACTTGAATAATTGACTTAGATAACATTATGCATAAAATGCAAATGTTGCCCATGATGTGCTTTTCTCATCGTCCACCGTCCGGCTATCAGCGTCCTTCAACAATTGCTTCAACTGACATCTCCTCCTAAACAACTTGGCAAATTAAAATGAAACCTCATTGAATGTTCCTTGGATGGTGCCCTTTCAAAAAGTTTAACGAAATGAATTCCATGCAGAACTTTGGTTGCTGCAAGAAAACACTTAAATAGTTGTCTTGACAAAAATCATGAGGCCTAGGCCTTAGATATTTGGTTTGCACATTGTGTAGCTGTCCTCTACATAGCTTGTTCAAATTCTGCCCCTTCAAAACTGGCCCCGTCCCGGGGTCACAAGTTTTTTGGATTCTTATACAGGGAAATCTTTGAAAATCTTTATGTCTGAAAGCGCTCGGACTTTGACCTTTTGACCTACTTTCTTATTTTTGAAATTTTAGCAATTAGATTTGGACCATATGTTCAGTTTAAAAATAAACAAAAATTATGTGCTTGGATGTCCTTTCCTGTGACATTGAGACCTACTTTATTATTTTTGAAGCTACACCAATGAGATTCTGATTATGTGTATAGTTTTTAAAACAAATATCAGAAAATTACTGTTGCATGTACGAGTAAATGCCACTTAAAACATAGTCATGGTGACATACACAATATAAAGTTTATAAACATATAAAGGGTGAAAACGAAAAGGTTCTATCTTCTTCTTCATTTAATGTCACTTAGAACCCTCTCGCATTCACCCCTATAAGTGACTGTTGCCAATAAACATGGAACTTGAACTTAGTTTAAAGTATCCTGAAAAGCTGTCAATTTCATTGTTTACTTTATTGGCAGGAACAAATCCAGCTTCGGATCTTCAAGCCACTCAACAAAACAGTTCAGGTGATGAAGGAAATGGAAATGCTAAGCCAAGATTAGATGCCAAGATGACAGCAAGTTCAGCTGATAGTTCAACAGTTGATAATAAAGAAGGTAGGATAAAAAGACCCAATATACTTAAAAAGGCTACCAAGACTGGGGAATTTCTAGATGAATCCAAAAGGAAGACACAAAGCAATGTGCCCTTTCTAGAAAAACTCAAACTGACTATTCCCTACATATGAGATATTCAGAAAAACCATGACAATGTCAAAACATACTCTTGTTGCTGTATTATTTTTTAAAAACAAATCAAATGTTTTGGTTTTAGAAGTATTCTTAAAAAGCATTTGTTTATTACAGGCCACAACAAGTTGATCATTTGATTGTTGGATTTGCCGCATGTAAAAATCGAAAATCTTACAAAACAAATGCGCCTGCACATTTTTTTTTGGTTATGCAAAATTCTTTTTTTTTCTGAATTCCCCCATATTTCTTTCTTGAATTTGCTTAACCTAGATTTGAACCTGCAAAGTCGACTTCGCATTTTTATTAAAGATATATCAATTCTATACATTTTTCACGAGCAAACTTTCAGAAAATATTTGTCCTCGTGTCGGGACAAAATACAATTTGGATAACCGCAAAATAGCTGATGTTTATTTACAGGTCTTTTTTCGAACGGGATTTTTTTGCAAGACACAATATTGTTCTTCTTATGCCGGTTTAAGAAAAACAATATGGTGTCCTGCAAAATATTCCCGATCGAAAAGATTTCAATTCATTTTCAAATTTTCTAATGGACACGTTCTACGTTGAAACTAATGTCATAGTCAATTGATTATAGTCATCAGTAAACAACAGCAGTTTTGCAGCATCGAAGAAAAAATAATTTGTATTTAAAGCTGTACTCTCACAGATTGAACGTTCTGACAACTCTTTCATTTTTTGTCTTGGAACAAGCCAATTTTTACGAAAATCCATGGAAACCAGTTATAGAAGACTGCTGACAAAAAATACATCGCAGATTTTTATATTTAATTTAAAGTAACGGTTTAAGCTATAACACATTAATTTTCAAACGGAAATATAACAATCTGCGATCTGATCTTTTGTCAGCAATCTTTTATCATTGGTTTGCAGATATTTAAGCAAAAATTTGCTCTTTCCAAGATAAAAATTAAAAAAAAATGTAAAAATGGTAAATCTGTGAAAGTGCAGCTTTTAAGTATCACAATGTTTTGTACTCAAAATGCGGTGGTAAATAATAGAGAAAAATACACTACGACGAATTTCTAATGGGTCACCTAGTTTTTATCATTTTTTAGGAAAAGTGTTCGGAGAAAAATACAAATAACCAAATATAAGTTTAAAACGATCTATTTTTAATACGTAAAACAAAACTTCATTGAAATTTGATCACGAGAACAAACTTAACAGAGAGGATTAACATTGACACCTTTAAAACAAAAACTGCACGTCATATTTGATTTTGTTTTAATTATGGAATGAATTTCGGGGTTGATGTCATTATCGGGGTATAAACGCAATCTGGGTTGGTCAAAGTGTGTGGAGTTCATTATTTCATTCAATAATTGTTAAAAAATACTTCATTTCATTTAAGAAAACTTTTCAGTAATCCTTTCCTATCCATTCTGTTAATAGAACGATCCGACTGTAACTGAAAAACATTTGATTTATTTTCACATGACGTCACAGTAACGCGGGAAAAGATCAACCACTCAATTGAAAACACCTTTAAACGTAAAATTGAAACACTTATGGCAACAATACATTTAAAGTATAATAAATAAACACTTTCTAAAATTTTGATTTATATTTTACGGGGACCTGCTGACACAACACAAACAAAAACAAGATCAATAGTTTCCATGTATATTGTTATGCGATGAATTGCAATCCGAACATATCTGAAGATGTTGCGTTCATCGATTGATAAACGCGATTGATAAACGCAATTGCCGAAAGGCAGTTCATTTAAGGAATGGAAGTTGAGGTGTTAATATTACTTTGTATGTCCACGTGCTACGGCATATACAGCAAGGCACCTTGTCCTCATAGATATAAAGTATCTGTGAAGATACTGTTGTGGAATGGCAGCACAAATCTGATGAATAACACGCGTGAGCACCCTAAGAATTGGTTGCAGCGCCTCAGCACGCTATTTGAGTTTCAAAAGGTCCCACACCCTGGAGTGCTCGCACGTTGTTTGCTACAATCATTACTTGTGTGCTACTAATCGCGTGACATGGTGCGTTATCCTGTGCCAGCATCATACCGCGATTGGCAAGGATATAAGGTAGAAGAACCGGTCGAATGACGTAATTTTGATACTCCATCGCGTTCAAGTTTCCTTGAATTGGTACTATTAGAGTTTACGTGTGCATGGGTACTTCAGCGCACAGCATAATGAAACCGACGCTCAACACATGTACCTGTCTGTTTGGGTGTCGGCATCAATCATTCCGTCGGTTTGAGCGCATTCTGAAATGCTCATTCTCGTCATATTTAATGTTTTTCATAAAAGACATTCCACGAAGAATACATTTCTAACATATACGACAACAACAACATGTGTTATTAACATTTTCCATCTTCTGCCATTTCAAAGTCACATCATTTTTATCATTGACTTCAAGTGGATCAAATTTAGATCCGACCCAATACTTTTGAAAAGTCCAAATGATTAATTACTCTTACTAAGTCTAGAAATGCTTATTGAGATAGTAAGTTAGTATGCCACGAATACAATTGTTGCTGTCTTTACAATATATGCATGATAAAAGTGCTGAGGCAAAGAAAGCAGTCGTCTCGATATTGCCATTTGTTCAATTATGAGACAGATTTTCCTATGATACAATCAAAACCTGATCATTTTCAACTGAGAACCTTTACTTGCAATTAAAAAAAACATTTCTTTACATAATTGTATGATGTTTTTGGTAAGAAATATACAATTTTTGCTTTTCACTCTCTGATTTGCCTTATATTAAAAAAGGTAGTTTTTTTTCGCTCCCTTGCTCCTATTTTTCTTGGAAAATATGTAGAACAACGATTCAACTGGTTGTGGCCTAATGTACACAAATCAATCATTTTTCTGGTATTCAAGCTATTCACCCACAAAGTTCAGGCGATGAAAGAAATGTTGATCAAAGACCACATCCAAAGACCACAGCAGAATCAGCTTATAGTTTAACAAAACAGCCAGAAATGAGCCTAGTTGCTGATAAAGAAGGTAAGCAGGTTTTACTTTTTCTGTTTTTCTGAAGAAAAAAACATTGAGGTATTGTTACAGTATTGGTTTTGTTGGCGCTGTCGTTCGTTGCTTTAAAGTGCAAAATCTGAAACCTTGGCCATAACTGTTAAAGATGTTGAAACAAACTTGACACACGTGTTGCTAGAAAGAATATGAGTGTAAATAGTAAGGCCGGTAACTCTGGCTTTAATAATTGTTGTAATAACAACAACAGCCAAGCCTTGGCATTTACTACGCTGTTTCATATACTTGGTTACCCTAGAGTTCGACAGCGATTAAGATAGACATTTCAAATGATAATCATTCATTGTATACAAACTTCACAATCAAAAATTATCTAACAGATCCATTGGTATTAAATAGACTTCACCCATTACGTACAATCTAGCATTTTTTTTTAAAAAAAATTCCCGCTAGGTTTCTTTTGTTATGATTACATGTTTAGCTTACCTTTTTTGGCAACAGTGTAATGCAAAACAACCTAACCTAATGAATGGCAAAAACTCATAAAGTAAGGTACAGTCTAAACTCGTTATGTCAAACTCAACGAGACATAGGAAAAAATGTCTGAGATAACGACACATCCGCAATACAAAAATATAGCACCAAACCCAATACATTTAGTCCTAGTCATGTCTAATGTTTAAATCCTCAATTGAATCGGTTTTGTAATATATTTCTGTCGTGAAAACAGCTAACCTATTATTGAAAAAGAATAATTATTTGTGTCCATTTTATTTAATTCATGTTTATCGATTACATAAACACAGCTATAAAACAAATATTTTACATCGGGTCCTCTGAATTGGTTGACCAGAGCAGTGGAACTTACATATGGCATTTTAAAGTTGCTCTTTCTAGACCAATTTGAGATTTTCATCGAATCGAAATCTCCATGATTGATACATAAACAAAAAATCACGAGCTTAAGAAATGAATGTCCCTTTTATCAAAAACATAAACAAACAACTTTGTCTGTAGACCAAAGCTTGTCCAAGTGATAACCCAACAGTGCCTGGACGTATGGTCATCAAACTAGACATGAAGGTTGGGCCTGACAGATTAATGACCCCTATTTATTTAAGTGGTCATCGGGTTAAAGGTCAAGGTCACAGTGACCTTCAATGGTAAAAGGATTTTAAAGCTTTTCCAAGTGATCACTTAATATTGCGTAGGCCTTTGTTTATCAAATTTTACACGAAGGCTGGGTCTGACATGTAGATGACCACTATTGATTTAAGGGGTCATTGATTACAATGCCTGCACCCATGACCCTCAAACTTAACTTTGAGGTTGAGCCTGACCAGCAGCTGTTTCCTGATTTTAGAGGTGTAAGGTCAAGGTCACAGTAACCTTGAATAATAAAAGGTTGTTGTAGTGATAACTCCACAATGCCTGCACCCATAGCCCTCAAACTTGACTTGGAGGTTGGGCCTGATCAGTAGATGACCCCTATTGATTTGAGGGTAATCGGGTCAAAGTTCAAGGTCACAGTGACCTTGAATAATAAAAGGTTGTTGGCGTGATTACTCGACAATGCATGCACCTAGGGCCCTCAGACTAGACTTGGGGGTTTGGCCTGACCAGTAGATGACCCATATTGATTTTAATGGTCATAGGGTAAAGGTCATGATCACAGTGACCTTGAAGGCAAACTCGACAATTCTTGGACATATGGTCCTCAAACGTGACATGAATGTTTGGCCTGACCAGTAGATAACCCCTATTGATATTTAGGGTCGCCGTGCCAGAGGTTAAGGTGACAGTGACCTTTAACGAGAAAAAGATAACAAAGCATCTCCCAGTGATATCTAAACAGTACCTGGACGTTTGTTCATCCAACTTTACATGGAGGTTGGGCCTGACAAGAAGATGGCCTCTATTGATCTTAAGTGTCATCTGGTCAAAGGTCAAGGTCACAGTGACCTTGAATGCGAAAAGATTGTTCGAGTGAGAACTTGACAATGCCCGCACACATGGCCCTCAAATTTAATTTTGGGGTTAGGCCTGACCGATAGATGACCCCAAACTTGACATTTAGGTTGGGATGACTCATATGGATTAAGTGGTCAAAGAGTCAATGGTCATGGTCATAACTCATCTTCAGCATTAAAATTTCGTCATATTGACTTATTCCCTGCTGCTAAGAGGATACATTTTTATCGGAAAATATCGGTCACCATCTGAACATGATTCAAGACCTTAAAACTGTCTCAAAGGCATCCAATGTCAATGCTCAATATTTTTTTGTATTACATACAATTTGCTGTAGACTGGACTGCAATGTTGTTTGATTGACGACTAATTCAAACCAGCCATATTCAAAATGTTCTATAACTACCTGTCTGAAGTTTATTGTGAAGCAATTCTGTTTCAGATACAGCTGATGTCAAAGACTTTTTAGGCTCTCAAGATTCAATCAGCTCCATCGAGTCCTTTGAAATTCTCGATCCGAAAGGTAAAACATTTTAAAAGTGTGGCAAGCATGCTTATAGAACTAAAAGTTGGGCATTATTCACAGTTATCACCAGTAGCCTTCAGACAGATAAAGATGTATTATATATTTTTAAATGCAATAATATACCAACTGTAGAAAACGAAATATTTATTTTGTTTAAGGGTTTCTTTTTATTCCCCTCACATATTTTCTTTGGGGGGATATAGTTTGCCCTATTCTGTCTGTTCGTCAGTTATTCCATTGGTAGATAAGTATGCAAACTTGTGTAGCTCAGAACACAAAACCTTTTTTACCTGGAGTCAAAAAACCTTGGTTGAATGTTATTTAGGTGATGAAATTTTGCATCTGGAGTTTTATTTCCTGCTGCACTTAGCAAATCCAGAGTTATTGCCCTTGAATGATCAAAACAATGTCATTTCTGGACTTGTGTCGTTCAAAACTATTTCACCTATAGTCAAGGAACCTTGGCAGAATTTTATTGATGTGTTGAAGTTGTGCACCTGAGGATTCTTTCCAATGTAGTAAAATCGGAGTAATTATGTTATTATAACTCCGATTTTACTACATTGGAAAGAATCCTCAGGTGTCATATGACTACAATTACTGTCTGAACCCCATAAAAGATTTTGAAATAACTCACATCAAATGTTAACCATATCTGAATGATGTGCAGAGTGCATGTTACAACCAGCTCAATTCAAGGTCAAGGTTACACTTTGAGGTCATCAAATCATTGTCATTATATGCAAATGCAATTTCAATTTAATATGACTATTATTCATGTCGGCTCCATTTCTCTTGAACCCCTTAAAAGATTTTGAAATTACTTTATTACCTTATTGATATGATATGCAGAGCGCATGTTATAGCCAGCTTTGTTCAGGGTCATGGTCACACTTGGAGGTCATAAGTCATATGACCATAATTTGGGTCTGCTCTATTTCTCTTGAATCCCTCAAAGAATTTTGAAATTTCTTGACATAAATGTTCACCATACTGAGACGATGTGCAGAACAAATGTTAAAACGAGCTCTGCTCAAGGTCAAGGTGATACTCTGAGGTTAAAGGTCATGACTTCAATTCGTGTCCACTCTATATCTCGGGAACCCCTTGAAGGATTTTGAAATTACGCTCCAAAATACATACCATATTTAGATGATATACAGAGCACATGTTTTAAGATGTCTGTCCGTCTGTTCATCACAAATAATAAACCTGGATACCTGAATCTCCTGAAGGATAGTGTTAACTCACCAAAAATGTCTATCATATTGAATCGATGTGCTTGGTTCAATGTCAAGGTCAACCTTAAACGTATTATGACTATTGAACTCGGACGACCACTTGAGGAGAATGTTGTTTTTGATTAAAAAATAACCGTCTAGCTATTTTCAAAGTTTTAATATTGTATGATTTTATGTAATAATTATTTTGTAAATAAATAAAAAGTAAAAAAAATAAAAATGCAGTAGCTTCATTGTGCACTGTCAATGATGTTCTCAATGTGTGAAGGTGTGAAAAGCTCCCTCTGCCTTTAAGCAGAGTAAAAAAATATAGTACAAACGGTTTTTAATATCGCATAGCTTACAATAACCCCAATAAGTAACTGAAAACAACAAGAGGTTTTTTTATTTTGAACTTCTTTAATGCGTCCCATCTATGGGTTTTATGTTAAGCTCCCTCTGCCTTTAAGCAGAGTAAAAAAAACAATAGTACAAACGTTTTTAAATATTGCATAGCTTACAAAAACCCAAAAAAGTAACTGAAAACAACAAGAGGATTTTTATTTTGAACTTCTTTAATGCGTCCCATCTATGGGTTTTATGTTTTCCCCCAGATTTTCCTCATATGTTTTTGCCTACATCCTTAATGTGCTAGCTCCTAAACACAGTTTTATCACCAATTTTTATGAAAACTCATGGGAATGTTGTTTGCGTGAAGTTGTACAGATAGGGTTTCGTTTCTTGCTGCATTCAGTAAAGCTCGCGGTATGGGCCTTGAATTACCATAGCTAAAAAAGTGATTTCTTGACATTTTCACCTACAGTCATGAAACTTTGGAGAATGATGTTCAGGGAATAGAGCTGGGCATCTGAGGTTTTGTTTGCCACTGCACATATCCAGAGTAATGGCCCTTAAATAAGCAAAATGTTTCATTTTTGTGTCGCTTCAAACTACAAATGATTTCACCTCGAGTCATGTAACCTTGAGGGAATGTTGTTCAGGCAATGCACTTGTGCACCTGATGTTTTGTCTCCCACTGCATGCAATACTACCAGTGTTTTGCCCTTGAAGTACCACAAACAGGCAAAGTAGAACTCCTCAATATTAAAATTATAAAAGTGTATATTGAAATAGTTTGTGGTTGATAATTTTGTATTAATTCACAATAACTAAAGGATATGTTACATGCGACTTATGATGCTATTGTCGTTAATATCACGAGATTTATTGATATATACCGAAACGGCTGATGTTTTATATTGCTCCGTGGGAGCTTTACATAGTTTTGTTACTGCATTGGGTATCCTGGTTTTGTATTCTATGAGTTCCTCGAGTAAACTTATAAAATGAAAATGGATATATACAGAGGTATAATAAAACAAGTTATTTTTCTTTTTTCTGATATTGAACTATTAAAGTTGGATTTATGTTCGGTTGGTTTTATCTTCATACCGAAATGTGTTACGGAATAAAAGTGAAATAAAAAAAGTTAAAATGGTGACTTCATTGGGTTACTTTTTATCATTCATAACACAAAGATTTTTTATTTGAACCATTAAAGGTGTCTTATTTTCAGTCTAATATATAATTAAACATATTTCGCCACATCTAGCATAATTTCTTAAGAATTGATACAAATACTGCATGTAAAAACGTTGTAATGCGCATATTTTTAATTTGGCTAATTACATATACTTTGAAGTGATTGCCATAGAAATCGTTATTAGATCTTTTGTTTGTCTATTTTTCAAAAGAACAAAAAAGGTTTTATGGGTGATAGTGATGTTGTTGTCATGCAAAAACTTACACTTTGGTCTTATCTCTAAACAGGAGTCAAGATAATCACATTTTGTCGGAGAAATGAGTATATCATTATTAAGGCTAATAACTCGTGCTTTAGATTATTGTTCAGTGATGTCCCTTGTAAAGTTTTAAAAAGATATATCATTTGCAGCCCTCTTATTAAATTTAACTTCTCTATTCAGAAGCAGATTGCAAAGAACAGGAAAACAATGACAACACAACCCAAGATAAATTCCCACCCGACAGAACATCCTTTAAATGTATAAATAGCATGCAACCAAGAAATAAATCAGAAGCTGCACAAGTACAAGAAAAACCTTTATCTAATAACCAGTTTAATATCAAAGTTCAAGGTACTCTTTTAATAGTTCAAGACAAACATAATCCGAGATGTAAACTTGCTTTGCGAGGAGCAAAGGATGCTTATTTTGAAGGGGATCTTTTATGTGTTGATGGTAGACGTTTTGATTTGTTTGTTGATGAGAACTTCCTAAAGTGTAATGAAGTACAAAGTCTTTTAGGTCAAGAAACCAAAATACAGGTAATAGAAAAACGGGGGAACTGCAGCGATATGCTTAAAAAAGATGACCATTGTAGTGATTTTGGATCCCAATCTGTTAAGCAGAAAAGAAATGAGCATATCATTGATCATGTCCCAATGATTGTGGTAAAAATCATATTGCAGCATTCGTTTAAATCAGAATTAAGCACAAAGTTTCCTTGTGCTGAAATCAAAGCTGAAAATGTTAATGGTAATCATACAAACATCAGGATAATTGGATCATGGGATTGTTCACAGTGGTTTATAAAGGAAATACAGTATTGTCTAATGTACTTTAATGAAGTTAAAAATGGTGGTACAATCCCGAAGTTGCCTGATATCGTGGAAAATTACTTGTCGAACTGTTATGGCAAGCTGGGAACAGTTTTATGGGACATTGTTCCTGAGAAAAAACAAATATTTGTTTGGTGTTCCACTACATCACCTTCTGCTGAGGAAGTGGTACACACATTGAAGAGAGCAATCAGAAAGGTTGAACTTTCCTATGATTGTGATGACTCTGCTTTGGCCACAGGGAGGGAGAAAATGAGGAAAAGATTTAATGTTTTACATGAAGAACTTCATTGGAACGCTGAAGGAAACCACACTTTGTGTATGTTTTGCTTTAAAGAAGAATATGAAGACATCAAGAAAGAGATGCAAAACATTTTTTATTATCAAAGAACAACACATGAAGAGTCGGGCCATTCAAATGATGCTACAGTCAGTGATCATAGAGCTCATTACTCTATTGTGAATGGAAGTGGCCAAACCATTACAGTTTCAAATGAAGAAGTTGTGAATTTAAAAGCAGATGCTTTTGTTGTTCTAAAGGAAAAAGAAATCATAGGAGATTCTAGCAAATGTGAGTATTAAATTTAGTTCAGTATACTGGTTTTGGTTTTACAAAGCCCATAGAAGACCAGGGCTGGTATGTATGAAACATCTTAGTATTTTCCTAACATAAGTTGACTTTCTAAAATGTTCAGTTATGTCGTATGATTAGTCAGATACTTACATTAGGAAATAGACTTAAGTTAGGAAATGACATAAACGCTAAGTTACGTGGGAATTATTCTCCTTCTATGTCTTATAAAACCATGCATACATAGTTTTCACTGTAAGGTTCACAAGCTAAAGGCACCTCAAAGTCGACAGTATGCCGGTCTGGACCGATTTTGACCACGCCAGTTTGATTTCACTAATATTAATTGGTTAAATAATCGGTCTTAAAAAGAGTTATTTTCTATATTTCCAGCCCAATACAGCTAGTAAATATTATTAAAATATATACACCCGGTTTGACATTCACATATGCCCAAAACACCCCCAATAAAAGAGACGATACAACCATCAGTTTAACGCGACCAGCTTCTTTGTTTCGCTACGATTAACACTCAATCTCTGTTAACTGACAGGTGTAATCTGACCACACATGTGATATATCATAGGAGACGCATTTTATTGGATATATGTTATTCAGATATCTTGGAATTAGGTCGCATTTTTATTTTTTCCATGTCCGAAACAAATTCACTTTTTTACTTACGATTAGGCTTTGTATATTATACAATATGTTTTGCAGAAACGCAGGTTTCAATACACATTTCATTAATCATTATTTTCATTTATCCACACTTATCAACGGTTATTTATTACGCATAATGTAAGTCCCATTAACTGCAATCCAAACAATCAACTTCGAGGATTTGACTTATTTAGACATGTATTGAAGTGTGTTGTATGTGTAGGCTTCAGAACAAACGGTACACTCAGTGACCTAAGGGCAGGAATGATGGAAATCTTAATTGGTCAGTCGAATACCATAGGTTTTCCTTTTACTCTTGACTGGTCAACCAGCTACAATCTTTACCACGTTTGCATTTAGGTTGGTAAGAAAATACCATAGAAACGGAAAAATAATAACCAATAATCGTCGTCTGAGAACCTTCAAATCATGGCCGAAATGTTTGATTTCACTACAAATATCAATGAACATTTAAAACGAAAAATTTATTAATTTTGAAAATAATTTTGTGTCCGAAATAGATGTGTCAAAATTTTTAGGTGTTGCTTTTAGGTGGGGGAGGGGGTGCCGGTGTGACGCGCGCCTGGACCGATTGTGGTCTCTTTAAGTAGCCATGCAAATATTATATGATCATAATTGCAGCACACTTTATAAAGCTCTAATAAAATATATATTTGTCAATATGCTGTGACCAATGAGTAATATCTGGAAACATCAACTATAAAGGCAGGTACAAGTTGCATCAGAGTGGGATGAGATAAGCTAGTCCATGTGACTGGCTGTAATCCGTATAATATCATTAAGATTTCCCTGAAGGGAGTTTTATGAAAACCAGCACAGAATCCATTTTCAATTAAGATTTCAGATATAACTTCCTTAATATGCATTTTACACTGAATTCAACCACTGAGGTATGTTTATTTGTGTATGTGTAAGAAATAGGAATAAGCAGTATGACTAAACTTTCTTTTTGTTATACTTGAGATATATGTTTTACTTTGCCTGCATCAGTGTCTTTGTCAGCGTTCAACACTGTACAAACACATTTTGTAGAAGTAATACCTACATTTATAGTCGGATACTTAAAACAAAAGTTGTCGGAAACTTTTCCTTTTTTATTGATGTGCAAAATATTATTGAGCTGCTTTGATTTTGCATGACTTAGACTTAATTTTAATAAGGATTGTAGAGCAAGTCAGCCCACTCCAATGATGCCAAATTTGTTTAATGGGTGCAAACATACCATTATTTTGCTTTGAAATTATTATAATTATTGTCTTTAGTTTTATTATTTCAGTACAATGTTTTTGACTATAGAGTTAAAAAGTTAGTACAGTGAAAACTCACTAAACCGGATCTCCACAAAACCGAAATCCCGGTTGTCCCCTTCTATTTTCAATGTAAAATAATCCCTACAAAACCGGAACCTCGGAATTCCGGATACCGGACAAAAAGCTAGGATTTGAAAAAGGGCAGAGCGCTATGCCAGAAAGGGCAATTTCAATAGGTGCTGAATAAGCCTTAATGGGGCACTTGCAAGGATCAATGTTTCAATTCATATTGCGCTTGTGTTGTACTTTCAATACTAATAGTTTGCTATGAATAAAATAGCTGTTATCTTTTAAGTGTTAAACTTATGTATATTTATTATTTTTATGCGTAATTTAGAAAAATTGAATTATGTCCAATTAAGTTCAAATATAGTTCATATTCATCAAACAGTCAAACAAAGGGACAGCCGCAACCAGCTGTAAAAATACAATAGGGTGCTGGAAAAAGGCGGCAGAGTGCTCCCCCTGCTATTTAGTCATAGCAGGAGCAAAGGTGTACACGCAAGAATTTTTGATTAACCCTTTTAAACAATAGAGGCCATAGTTGTTTACCAATGCTTCTAAACTTTGGCCAGAATAAGTTGTTCTTGATAAAGTTTCGATCAGGTTCAAACATTTGTCATCACCGGTCGAAAATTAGGTCGCGAAGTTTTAATCTTAAAAATAGACTGCTTTTATGTCCTCGAAGGTGGGCAAATTAAAATTGCACCGTCCGTCCGTCCATCTTTGTTCTCGGCTCAACTTCTCGTGTCCAAGCTGTCTCTTTCTCTTGTATGGACATATTTTATAAATAACTTACCACATGTGTTTGACATACCCAGACGACGTGTCGCGTGCAAGACCCGTATCCTTACCTCTAAGGTCAAGGCCGCACTTACTGTTTGAATGCTATGGAATGCTGTTTATAAGGACATAGAGTGTAGGTGGTTGTGTCCATGCTGTAACTTTCTCATGTATGGACAGATTTTATAATAACTTGTCACATGTATTTGACATACCAAAACGACGTGTCTTGTACAAGACCTGTTTCCCCACCTTAAAGGTCAATGGCACACTTAGTGTTTGTTTACTATGGAATGCTGCATATAATTCTTCAAAAATCATCAAGTTATTATGTCATATGATTAGTCAGATACTCACATTAAAAAAGTGACTTAAGTTAGGAATGATTTATACGGCAAGTTATGTGGGAATTCGTCTTCTTCTATGTCTTATGAAACCGTGCATACATAGTTTTCACTGTAAAGTACACAAGATCCATGATCATAATTGCAGCACACTTCATACAGCTTTGTTAAAATATATTTGTAGATGAACTTGGCAATAAGCTGTGACCATTGATAAATGGGAAAAATATCTAGATAAAGCAACTATGAGGGCCAGAACTATTTGAATCAGTTATGGTAGAAATACAGCCTATCAGTGAAAATCTCCCCCCAAAAACGCTTACGTCTTAACTTAAGAATTAGGCTTTTCACCTTTTTTGACGTGATTTCTGTCTGTCATTTAACAATGATGGTTCCATGCAGAAGTCTTGTTGCCATGGCAGCCGAAAGCAAAAACGCTTGGAAAAACGTCTTCTCAGAAACCGCTTGACTCTCAAAAACACTAACTTATCAGAGTACATTCAAATTCATTTTACAAACCTTTTATAATTTTTAAATGCTGATTCAATTGGTGTTTTCCTAGTAGGGTATACCTATGTAGTGTAAAATACATTAAAGGACTGAAACTTTGAAGAGTTCATAAGAAGAGATGCCTCTAACATATGATCAGTTGTAATTATACCCCCATCACGTCATGGCGTGTGCAATTTAGGAATGACCTGCGCCTCCCGTCCATCTGTTCTTCCGTCCGTTCGTCACACACGGAATAAATTCTCAAAACTGCTATTAGTAATTAAATAAAACATGGTATATAGATATACGGCAATGAGAAAGAGTGCAGCGTACAATAACCATAAACCTATATTGTATATTTATGAAGTCATTTCCTCTAATATTTTGCTCATAAATGGTGCCTGTTAGGTTATCTGTTTGAAAATACTTAAGGGATTAAAATAAAGACTGGTTGTTTACAAATGACAACGTCGGAAAGTACAAAGCGTAAGGAACCATAATCATATCATTTATATAAATAAAGTAGTTTCCCTTTAACTATATAAACGGTGCTTGTCTGGTATCTTTGAAAATAATGAAGGAATTGAAATGAAACTTAGATAACATAGATAGATGGCAATGAGAAGAAGTGCAGTGCATAATACCCATTGTCCTGCCAAGCATAGTATTTTAGTTATCCCCTCTACCTATTTTTGTCAAACATGGGCTCTTTTTTATTTTTTTGTAATTTTTAATATTTTTTTTAACTTAATCATATGTGCTTTGCCTTTTCATCTATTTGAATATGTATCCAACAGTGCACATTGTATTGTATGGCCAATTCAATAACAAACACCTAGGCACTATTACTCTTGGAATTCTTAGGAATGTTTCATCAACATTGTCCCTTCACATTTGTCTAGCTGTTTTATTTACTTTTGCTTTTTTTTCTAACATTGATCACGCTTTGAGATAATCTTTTGTCCATAAGACATTGCCCTTACACAGAGATATGCTTGTTGTCACACATTGTAAGGCGCCCAAGTCCTGGTCCCTATCTCCAAGGTCAGTGTGACTTCAGAACTGTTAGTATTGCTATACAAACGTTAGTTAGATAATGGCATATGCCAACTTCATAACTATGCCATTCATGGTGAAATTTTAAAAAAGAAAAGTAAAATTATCAGAAAACAAAGAACGTGTTCCGTGAAAGCCCAAGTCGCTAGCTTTAAATAATAATGCAGTTGGGATATTGATATGTTTAGTATGCCCACAATTTTTATTGTTTTACGATGACGTTATGTGTGCTGTGTTTGACGACAAATGTGATACATACAAAGCGCAATACATGGTCCTTCTTTTAACCATGAATCTTACCCAATTTTAGAGAAATCATTATAAATATTTGTATACCAGAAATGTCATTGAAATCATCAAATCAAATGTATGTCCGAAGGCCCCAAAACGCGCAATGTGGCTCGTATTGTCATAAAAATTTCATAAAAAGGATAATATTCGTATATTGCAAGGTTATGTCACATACCGTTTTGTATTTAACAATGTAACACAAGGTATATATCATATTTGTTGATTTTATGTTTGTGCTCATGGAAAAACTATATTTTCACGAGTGGTATTTTAATTTATTTTTCTTACAAACCCTTTTCTGAAAAATAAATTCTAAGCCGTTACCCATGGGATGCCCCTCAAACATTTTAAAGCTGGTTGCGTAGCTGTCAATTTTATTCGTCCTGTTCGTGGTTAATAAAATCTTCGATAGTTTTGTAGTTTCTTATTCACGCGTATTATTTTACAGTAATTCATTTTAGTGTCTGCTACTCTTTTGTATAACATTTCAACATATATTTAAGGAGGTGTTATTTTTTTAGTCCATCCTATTACCATTCCAATAAACATTCTTGAATGTTTTATTTTTACCACCAATTGCAGAGGAACATGAAATTATTATTATAAATATATTTATTTTTATAAGTTATTATCTTTTTTGTGAGTATGCCTTTAGTTTTGTATTTGACAGTGTCAAAAACAGATGATTGTTCAGAAGCAAGTAGTAGTACAAGTTTGTTAGATTCTGAGGAACCCAGAAGTCGTGTTTTAGAGCAGACAATAATCACTGTAAGATAACACTTAATACAATCCATTAAAGGAGAGGGAGAAACTGACTTAAACAAATAAGATTTGCCAAGGATCAGACACATGATTTCCCTGTACATGTATTTTGTTAGATGTACCAAGGATCCTACTGTATTGTGTTTATTTTAACGTTCACAGATGGGTTTGCTCTATATCTTAGGCACATCTTGACAGTTGCCCTGACCCACAGTGACTATTTTGGGTATGTCAGATGAAGGTCATGGTCACAACTGCCATTTCAGTAGAAAATATCTCCCCAATGTTTGAATTCCAACAGTTTACTTAATTACCAATGTGATAACATCACGGATCCTTAGCGATAACATTATGATGACGGAAATCTGGATTAATTTGTTAAATTGGGAAGAAATCTTTGTTAAATAGATCGACAAATATACTTACTTTGTGTATACGACCTGATTATAATGTATGTTATCGCCCGCTAATAGTTTGAAAACTTGCCCCTTATTGACAAAAAAGAACAGTCGAGCATTGGCTCCGTTGCGCTTAGGTTTGTCTACAGACTATGACCATTTTGAATTGGAATTAGCTTATTGTTTTAGACAAGCGATTTTTTTGTGGCCATAGGAAAAAAAACATATACATATTTACAAAGGTATTGAACATAGCATTCTATGCCATAGCTTTGATATCTTCGACTTTGGTTTCGGCAGTAATGGCTTGGTGGTGCAAGTGTTTTAGCTTTGCACATAACTAAAACAATCGGTATATACAGCAAGGCCCTTAGCTCTTGCTTAAAAATTGTCAAAGTCATGCAAACATTTAGTGATAATTTAATAAGAATTAAAGGTATTCACAACATAATTCGTACTTGTGACAATATACACATGTGTAGCTGTGGAAAAAGACAGCATGGCCATTATGAATAACAGATTAAGGTAATAACATAAAACTGCGAACTCAAATTACCGATGAGAATATGCATATGTGAATCAATGCGCATAATCCACAATATTAAGCGTCAAGAAAGTCTCAAGATATGCCCTTTATTGGCTTAAAAACAGACGATCATTGGCCACATTCAGATGTGAACGTTTTACCACATTCCTAGAATGTTGACCTTTTCAAAAGAGTTTTTATGACTTAAAATCAGAAATGCTAATTGTTTTCAAACAAGCATTTTTGGTGGCCATTAGGAAGGAACATATCTTTATCTACAAATCTACTGAGCATAGCATTTTTAGTTATGCAACTCAAAGCGGTATGCAATAATTCAATATGCTCTGATTTTAGAGTTGACGGACGTTTGGACTAAATGCATATATAGAAAAAGAAGAAGTTTATAACAACAAGAGCTTGACAAGCGGATTATATAGCGCATCTATTGTCCTTAATTGTCAAACGGTCAAAACTCGGCAGTATCTTTATCAAAAGTTACAGTCCTTGTTTTATGTTCGTAATTTCATCTGATTATATTTACGGGACTCGAGTAATCGGTCAGTACGTCAGAAGTTGTATTTGTGCTATTATGCGATCTTCCGCCAAACAAAGTTTGAAGTGAATATATTGGAGTCACAATACAGTCAGTTGGTTGGGGTGGGCTGGTGGCCGGGTGTATTGGATGAGCGGTATATAGGGAAATACTATAGAGCGAACTTATCCCACAGATTTAGACGGAGGATGTTTTGATATAAATCAACACAATATTTTGAAGTACTTGTCATATGCATACAGCCTATCTCATTTTTGAATTATTTGCCATTTTATATGATTTTTATATGGGCTATATTATAATTTATGGAGCGAACATCCCTCACATATTAGAGATATCATAACGATACATGAATGGTAAGAAGACTCCACCGGTCTATCTTCCGATCTATGGCCTATCTTGTCTGAGACTAAGGTGCCCTTAAATAGGACGTTTTACTCTTTTGGCTGTATTTGCGAAATCTTTACTTTATTGTGATGCTAGGAGCAATATTTGTTTCTGCCGGAGAAATGCAATAAGTCTGATTATATCTTCTGTATATTTTTATGAGATGCATCAATTTCATGTGAATTGTTTAAAAAGGTCATTTTGTAACTGATATTTAGGTATTTGTTTATTATAAAGAGTTTTCTGTTATTGTCTTCTTAAAATTCATGTAGAACTTTTAGTGCTAGTTTTTGTTTTCAGATGACAGCAATTTGCCTGAGAAAGAAAGCATGCAAGATCTCCAAGAGAAGCTCAATATTGGTCCTTCTACAATAAAATTAACAGGATATAATGGTAAGATACGTTTAAGTAATGGTTCAATTGTCATCAGTAAACAAAGAGGCAATATAACGGAATTGACCTTTTGCTAATGTATTATTCTCTATTTTTAATAAGCCGAAATTTTCATCGCTAAATTCCTGATTAAACGATTTGCAAAAACTGGGCTGAAGGACAATCTGAATGACTTTCGGTGTTGTTATATTTAAACTTTTTCCGTAATGCTTGCCAGCATGAATTTTGTCGATATTGATCATTTCGGTCTAAACTAGGTATCTAGGGTATATTTTTAATCATGACTTTGGTTTTCTTCTTTCTGTTTAGCACTCAGTCAGAATGTTTGTTAACATAATATTTAAAACCAGTGTTAATATGGGCCGTCTGAGGTCAAAATACTAGGTGAAATATTAAGACAGAAGTTTGGGTTAAAGTGTCTTATTTCTTTTAAATATTCAACAGCGTTTATCTAATTATTAAAGAAACTCAGTCAACGAATTTCACAGAATAGTTAAAACCAATGTGTTATGGTTTTCCTTGGATCAAAGACAAGATCGGAATAGTGTGGTCAACATTTTTTGAAAGCATTGTCCGCGCAATAAGTTAAAAATGGTTTGTTTTGGTCCGTAGTAGATTTCCATTGAACAGTAAATTAAACCTTTAGGCTTTTAAGTCAGTATATCAAACATCAAGTTCACGGTGTACAGACATTTGAAAACTTGCATTACAGGAATTAGTTGTCCTTGGCTTTAAATTGATCCTTTTTGTTTGAGGTCATTAGGACAAATGTCAAGATCTCGGTCAATAATATTAAGTTAACTCCGCGTCTTGTCTGCTCAATGACTGGTTAACAATTTGACCCAGGGCAATGAAACTGCAGTGGCATATATCTCTTCTACCTTCGGAGTGTTTTGGTAAAAGCGGTAAAGATCTCGGTCAACTGTAAGTATGAAAGTTTTGTCCGCAATAACTCTCAAACATTTGACTTATGATCATAAAATAATTCATGATAAATGCATTCGTCTTCTTTCATGCAATATATATTCACATACTTGTGAGTGTAAACGACATGGTTATTTGAAGCCCTGCTCTAAACAAAGTCCGTTTACAATAAATGTGCACTTTAAAGTCTTGGCCCGAGATATTTAAATCATTATGTATGACCAAACATTATCCGATTGACAACAATAGAAGGCTCGATCCTAACAAACCTTAAACTAAAAATGAGACAATTTAGTTGCTTATAACCAGCTTATCTCCTATTGCATTTATGTTCAGTCTGACAAAGGACACGGTCACTGTAACATTGAACATATGGCATATGGTCCTTAAACTTAGTTTGGCAGTTGGTGTTTACCAGCATTTTATTTCCATCAAACTTTATACTTAATCTTAATACTCGTAATGTCTACAATAATGGCATACTATTGAAGTTCAGCTTGATTGTATATGTCGTAAACCATCAGTTCGATGGCGCCATTCATGTTTGTCTTAAATGTATCCGATGTGCAATCATGTTAAATGATGATGCCCCTTGACCCCATTATAGTTTAGTGTCAATTGAAGTAGCACACCTCTAATGAATACCTCCATTTAAAACTCTTCATTTGAAATGCTTTAGCCTATTCACAGGACTATTTTTCAGGGTTTCATGGTAACGGTTCGAATCCCTTCAGTAGCATCTTTTCTTTACTTTTTTCATAAGCTAACATTTTCTTTCACAGAAGTTTATAGATTACTTTCATTAAAAAGTATTTAATTTCATTTCTACACATTGATTTAGCTTCTTTGAAGATATTCTGTTTTCAATCATTGCTGTGAACTAGGTGTTTTTGAATTTCAAACTTTTTTTAAACAAGACAGTACACATTCTGTTTTATTTTGCATAATGTTCCTTTAGAGTTAAAGTTAATAATAAATAAGGAACAGGTCATGAGTGTTTCTAGTATTTTGCTTCTAAACGCCAAGGTTCAACATTTTTATGTGTTAAAATAGTAATTCCATATGGCTATTGAAATATTTGTGTTACTCTGATACAAATGTATTACGAAATTGTTGAAAAAATAAATGAAAAACATCAAAAATGGGGGTTGGGTAATTTAAACTTAAATAAAATCGCGATTTGACGGTAAATTTCTTTTAAATTTGGTTTGAAACCAGGAAATGAATTATCAAGCTGATCATAGTTTGAAATGATGCCCATTTTAATGCTGTTTAAAAATATCAAAATATATGCAGGGATTATATTGACATTGTTTATTTCAGGTAAGGGTAGAGTTCGTAAAAGAGGCAATAAGTCATTGCCTTATACAGGCGAAATTTCCCCTAATTGTGAAAATGAGCTTAACGATGAATGCAGTTATAACAAAACATCAAATGATGACGCTATCAAAGCAAAACACAATGCATCAGGTAGCAAAACAGATTTGCACAACAGAAATAATACACACCCTGCAGCAGATTCTGAGTATGAATCATCGTCAAATGTTGTAAGTTCAGGTGGAGCTTCTAAAAAGCAAGCATTTCAAATTAAGCAAGATTCTAGCACTGTAAAACCAAAATCTAAAAGCTCTTGCTGTGATATCCAAGCCAATTCATCTGAAAGGAGTCGGACAAATGGCACATACACCTTTTCCAAAGAAGGGGGACATTGGTGCATTGTTGATGCAAAGTCGGAAGAAATGCTAACCGTTCTAGATTTTGAAGCTGATGATATTTACTTTGAAGGGATGAAGTTAGTTGTTGTAGATGATGAATATCATACAATCAAAGAAGACGATGGAGTAGTAGAATTAAGAAGTGTTCATAAACAATCATTGATCTCGAAAAATAATGATAACCTACTACATAACACTACAAAGAGCTTCCAGTGTAAATCGACTCAAACAATCCATGCAGGTATATAATGATTTCATTGCCCAAATGTTATATTTTATTCGATTTAACTTTCTGTTTAACTAATTTGTGAATATATTAAAAAGGGTCATTACAAGTGACGATGCTTCCACATTTTTTAGACTGTTCTGATGTACATCAGTGTGCCTCAAATATGTTATCACTTGCGTCAAAGCAATGAAATGTGTTGTGCCCTTGAACTTATATTTTATGCTCATGGCTGTATTGATTTTTGCGAATATACCTTTTATCAGAGAAATTGATTGCCAGACAAAGTTAAATAATCAAAGGATTGTATGTATTGTAGTTCTTACACAAACATGTTGAAATTGAGAAAGCATACATGTAGCTATTGATTGACAGCAAAAGCATATTTTAGAATAAATGTGTTGAAATTGAATGAATAATTTCTGTTGTTCTGCCAAAAATTGAAAAAAAAAATATTATCATTATCACAATAAATTTATAACATGAATTTTGCGTAAGAAACGCTCATTTTAAATAAAATGTTTCTAATCTTCGTCCATTTTAAGGGTCTTGTTCTCAATTAATATAGATTTTGATTGTGAAGGAATACAGAAGCAAGACGAAGCACCACCACCTCTTCCTCCACGAAATCCTATATATACAACTGTGGTCGAAAGTAAAGCATTTGGGAATCCATTATCAGCATATACACAGAGCCCCAAAATCACTGGTATGAAACAATGTTAATAATTGTTTTAGAAAGTTTGTGAGTCAACTTATTTGCTAGAATTGCAATGTTATTTAACAAAATTGACAAGTACAAATTCATATTTTGATATTATTTTTATTGATAATTTGACTTGAGGCATGCATGTACATGTGTTTACTAATTGCATGTTTTAACCTTACACTATTATGTATATAGATATATATATTATATTAATATTGCATGGCTGTGACAGTACGTATTGTCAACATGAGGAAAATACTGTTTCCCGAGGCGAATCAGAACAAAGTTACATTTATATACATATATACACAACTTTCAAGTTTAATCAATTTATTCTGTAATTATTGTTTGTTTTCATTTATTGTCATTTTGCTGCAAATGTCGTTAAGAAATAATGCAAACACCGGAAGTTACCAGATTCACAATACATATCAACAGTGTCATGTCAACCGGTCAAAACGGTACTGTCAGTGTTTGACAGTACGAAATTGCCCATGATGGGTATATGGGAAATTAACATGGGCAGGTCACGTGAGGTATAATAATGGTACATGTTGTGACAAGTCATGTATCAAACAACAGCATTTGAGGGGATGGTTCACACTGGTAGGATTCACTTTTTTTCGAGAGGATGCTTTCAAAATTTGTTATTTTTGGTATGTGGTTACATAGTTACTGTAGTAGAATGTACACAAATGAGCAATTTGCCGAACATTTAGTCTATATTTTGGAACATTATGTGCAAATCCATATTCACATATATTATAAAGGCTTTTCAACGTATGATCAAAAGTCATCACACATAATTTTAAGGACCTTTACTCCAAAACACAGATAATTGAAGACACGGTACAACTTTATCATAGATATAATGATAATACTAGTCATTATTTTTTTGTGAAGAAACATTGTTATTACTGAAATGTTTTCATTCTTCTGCATTCTAAGACTAATGTTTTAGGCAAAAGCTTAGCTACGTTACATACTTTAAAGTTTTTTAATGAATATTAAAATTATATAATTGTTGTGTTTTATTTCCGTTTTGTTCGATTCAGAAAAAGAAGCTTCAAGATCGGCACATGACTCAACCAGACCAAGCCTCATAGGACGAAACAAACTAAGAGTGCAAGTTTTGAAAGATGATATAATAAATGTCAAGGTAAAAGTCTAGCGAAACTTCTGTAATTATTAAAAGGTGTGATATTGTTGGCAGTTATCGTCAATGTCTGTCGACGACTTCAGCAACACAATTAAGCACATGTGTAGCAACTATAACTTACTATTTTGCTATAAAGATAAGCCAATTTATCGTTAAAATCGTTGTATAATAATAAATCACACACGTTGAAAAATGATTAACTTAAATGTTGCATTGCATCATATTTTGGATAAAAACTTGTCACTTGATTGACATAAAAACAGATATAAGTAATATGTTTAAACAAACGTTATGATTAATAGTGTCTCAGCAGTAGGAATGATATGATCTGTGTCAATAAGTACAGATCGAAAATGTGTCTTATGAATAGTTAGGATCGATAAAATGTAACAGCAAATATTTAGGATCGATAATTTGCCTGGACAGTGGCTAGAACCAATAATGGTCCTCAGCAATAGTTAAGATGAAAAATGTGGCTCAGCAATTATTATGCTCGATAATATGGCTCACCAATAGTCAGGATCTTTAATGTGTCCTAACATTATTTAGGATGAATAATGTATTTAGCAATAATTTAGATTGATAATTTGCCTCAGCAAAAGGTAAGTTTGATTGTGTTCCTCAGCAATTGATTGCATTAACAATGTGTCTTAGCAATAAGTAGGACAGATAATGCCTCACAATAATAGTCAGGATCGAGAATGTGTCACAGCAGTAGTTAAGATCAAGAATGTGTCTCAGCAAAAATAAGGATCGAATATTTATCTCAACAATAATTCGAATAGGCTATATATGTCTCATCAGACTTTAGAATCGACTATGTGTTAGCAATGGGTTGGATAGATAATGTGTCTGAACAAAAGTTTCTATCAAGAATGTGTCTCTGCAAGTGTTAGGATCGATAATGTTTCTCAGCAATAGTAAGGATCGATAATGTGTCGCAGCAATAGTAAGGATCGATAATGTGTCGCAGCAATAATTAAGGTCAATAAAGTGTCTAAGCAATAGTTAAGATCACATTTATTTCTCGATAATAGTAAGTGTCGATTGTTTACCAGCAATTGTAAAAGTCGAAACTGTATCTTAACAATATTATTGATTTGCACTGTGTATTAGCAATAATCTGGATTTATAATGTTTCTTAAGGATCGATGACTTGTCAAAGCAATAGGTAAGATCGAGTATGTGCCTAAGCAATTATTTTGATTGATAATGTGTAGCAGCATTAGTAAGTATAGCAAAAGTTATGATTGATCATTTGTTCATCTCAATTCATTGAAATTCATTGAAATGTGACAAACAAAACCCTGATCTTAGTGCCACTAGCCATAAGTCTAAGTGTTTTTTTTATTTCATGTTAATTGGCGGAATGTTGAGCTGCATTTTAAATACATGAATTGTTTTCTCTTATTTTTTTCAGGCAGATGTTATTGTTAATTCGACAAGTGTTGACTTAAACTTGGACCGTGGACATGTGTCATCACAGATAAATAAACTTGCAGGAACAGAACTGCAAAAAGCTATGTATAGAAAAGCCAAGGAGATCAACTTCTGGGAATACATTGTTACTTCGGCCTTTGATCTAAGCAATTGTAAGCATATATTTCATTGTGCTCTCGAACCATTGAACGACAATGATGGAACAAATCAGGAGAAAAGCTGTCTATCGGTATGATGTTTTATTAACTTTTATTACGATTGGGATTTTAAGTTCGTCTGTTTTTGTTCGACAAAATGTCGGGTTAATGAGATAGCATTGTTGTTGGGGATGACGTTGTCAGCGTCGCTGTGCTAATACGTTAATCTTTCGACAATATGCACAAGTACAGCAAGGCCCACAACTCTGGTTTAAAAAAAGCTGTGCTCTTGACCGAATACGAAAAAGAAAACAGTCGGACGTTGTAACATTTGTTACAGCTCGGGTCTTACTTGCTCTTATATTAACGTACACACGAGGGTTATTCTGATTTCACATTTTACTTTCACGGCAAACATTATAGGTTTTTAAACAAAACAATGGCAATATGGTACCTATGTTGAGTGTACAAGCCGTCGTCAAAAATTAAATTCAAAAACTAGATAATAAGTAGACTTAACTAACTAAATGGTTTTCAATAAAATTTCAACATTGATCTTATGAGCCTGATATTTTAAGTGAGCATATAAAATAGGACTCGTATAAAAGATCCGGTATTTAAATTGAAAAGGTAGGCTGCACATATCCTTACTCGAAACCTGTGTTTAAAATAGTGTTTGAAACGTTTTTCGAAAAATCTAAACTAACTGCCTTATTATTACTTAAACAAAATAAAATCACACAAACAAATAACTGCTTTTTTACTCTATTCATTCCTTTACAGAAGATGCGAGCAACGGTTCGACTGCTTTTGAATGAAGCAAATAGAATGAGCTGCAATTCCATTGCTCTGCCGGCACTTGGAACTGGCTATCTGGGTTATAAACCCAGGGATGCAGCAACGGCCATATTCCTAGCTGTTAGTGACTTTGTACAATTTCATGGCGATAGGAGTCATTTGGAAGATATAACAATTGTCATATATCAGACAGAGGAAAACACATTTCAGGTATGGTAATTCCCTACTTGTCAACGATTCTTTTGTGTGCTTATATCATTGCAACTTACACGGATTTCATTAGATCGATGCAGTTATTATGTTTTCAGGTTTTGAATAAATGTTTATAAATTAGTTTAGCAATATACTCGAATGTCATGAAATTTCAATGAATAAAATCCACAATGCAAAATTGTCATATCTACTGAATAAATTTGTTTTAGGCATTTAAGAAAGTAGAAGCAGAAATGAAACCAGGTAAATATTGAACATTAATTTGTTTCATTGATAAGCACAATTTCTCACGAGCGTTTCTAAAGCATAAAGGCACAAAAACCTCAAGAAAATAAAGCACCAACATATTGTCAAAACATATTTTATTTTGTGATTTCGCGATTTAATTTATATATATTTGACTTAATTTGCTATGAATCAAATTATAAGCGTTGACTATAACTGTGCCGTGAACGTGTTATAGTCCTTCATTCAGAGGATAAATTATTACGCAACTCTTTAATTTATGTAACACTCTCCTACATTCGTTTAAGGATTTCAGTGAGATGTTAGTCACTACTTGGTTCTACCCTACGAATTGTAAGAAAAAAGCTAGCCCAAAGTCAATGTCACAATATAAGATATAGAGATTGAGCATGCATCCCTTGTCCACTTCATATTTCGTATACCATTTTAATGAGTCGATGAACTTTTGTCACATGTTGCAATTGTGTCCAGTATAAATATGGGGATGCTCGTTCAAGTATCGTTTGGATCGGGACAGTAACACACAAATTTTAAGACCTTTGATTAATTAAAAGGCTTATGTCTGTGCTTACGAATCCATACATATAAAGAAAACAATTACAAATTACTGTAGCTGATATGAAATGTGTATAATAATAGTGTGGTTGTGCAAACGCAAGTTTCGTCAGAATTTATTCAGTATCAAACAATCTTATTGTATTAAATTTCTTTGTAATTGATAAACTTTAATTCATTTGTGTAAAACCCTAATGTGATTGTATACCCGCAAGAATGCCTGGATTGGATCAGCATAACAAGAGTAATTGTGTAATCTAGTGTACAGCTGTGACAACAGTAAATATATGTATTCCACAGATAGGAATAATTAAACTTAAAACCATTGAGTCTGTAAAACGAACACACAAGATTATTCTTCATAAGAACAATAAGACCAGAGTTAATTCTCTTTGATTAAAGACTCAAAATTAGTTTGTCTATCCGAACCTGAAAGCTACGCTACTACGTTACTAATTCTAATTATAAACACACAAAAAAATAATGATGTATAATCTAAGTTCAGCGGTGCCTGCGCAAGATTTCACTTAATTGAATCAATTACATCAGAGGTACTGCCCGTCAAAAATCAGAAAAGCCTTTTTTTGTCTGTCGAAAGCCGTTGGTTTGTTATTTAAAGGCAAAAATTTATTAAACTTAAATAAGTCTGTATTACTATATTATATAAGTTATGTGTGCGTATTTTGCTTACAGTATATCAGTTTCACAAGCGTAGTTGTCATGTAGTTGATAAAATATAACTGAATGCAAAAAATGAAAAAAAAATGAATTAAATCCAAGTTTTTAAAATGTTCTAGAAACAGTGAACTTTTATGAGGACGTTCACTTTCTAAAGAAACTTGAAATTTTAACAAAAACCAATGATCAGAAGGAAAGTCTGAACTGTAAAAAGCGGTTAACACCATAGAGTCATGTTTTTGCAGAGTTGGCTACCCTGACGCCGCGTTTTTGAAACGGGTAAGAGGAAAAATGACTACGGGGCATAACTGGACACTTTTTAAGCAATAGTTATCGACATTGCTTCACGTTTTGGCATTGGTGAGGTTCATAATAATATCTTAAATGGATTACAAACTATGATCCAAACAGCATTATTAGACTAGAATGTGCATTTTGTGTTATTCTGGGAAGCTGATTTCTAAGTGATATTTCGATTAGAAAATCTTTTCTTAAGCCTACTGTAAAGAATGTGTGAATGAATGATTTGTATAAATGTATGAATTGTGGGAATTTATAAATGTTCCGAAATATTTTAATTAATAACCAACTATTTTTATAGTTAAACGTTTATTTCAAAATTTCGTGTAGTGTATTTGTATAATTCCGATGTGTGCATGTAGTTGATGAATTATTATAAATAACAATAAGCTTTTTTGTACAAACAAAATGTTGTCATGTCAGAATAATTCGTGCCTTAGAAGGTTCAATTTTTCTAATTAATTGCATTTTGAAACGTTTTTGTGGCATTCATGCACAGAAGTTTTAGCTTTGCTCTTTGCTAGATCTAATGTACTACATTATAACATTTCACATCACTTTAACCGTGTGCATACTCACTTTTATAGTCCTTGCCTGTCTGCATTTTGTTATATGTAAGGCTTGTTTTAAAGAAAAATATCAATAGGTTGTAAATAATCGAAAAAATGAAATTCACTGTTTCTGTTAAATGATAAAGAAAATTTGGTTGACCTAACAAAACTACTATATTTTAAGTAAGTAAGTAAGTAAGTAAGTAAGCAAGTAAGGAAGTAAGTAAGTAAGTAAATAAGTAAGTAAGTAAGTAAGTAAGTAAGTAAGTAAGTAAGTAAGTAAGTAAGTAAGTAAGTAAGTAAGTAAGTAAGTAAGTAAGTAAGTAAGTAAGTAAGTAAGTAAGTAAGTGTAAGTTAGTGCAATTAAGAAAGTAAGTAAGTAAGTAAGTAAGTAAGTAAGTAAGTAAGTAAGTAAGTAAGTAAGTAAGTAAGTAAGTAAGTAAGTAAGTAAGTAAGTAAGTAAGTAAGTAAGTAAGTGTAAGTTAGTGCAATTAAGAAAGTAAGTAAGTAAGTAAGTAAGTAAGTAAGTAAGTAAGTAAGTAAGTAAGTAAGTAAGTAAGTAAGTAAGTAAGTAAGTAAGTAAGTAAGTAAGTAAGTAAGTAAGTAAGTAAGTAAGTAAGTAAGTAAGTAAGTGTAAGTTAGTGCAATTAAGAAAGTAAGTAAGTAAGTAAGTAAGTAAGTAAGTAAGTAAGTAAGTAAGTAAGTAAGTAAGTAAGTAAGTAAGTAAGTAAGTAAGTAAGTAAGTAAGTAAGTAAGTAAGTAAGTAAGTAAGTAAGTAAGTAGGTAAGTGTAAGTTAGTGCAATTAAGAAAGTAAGTAAGTAAGTATGTAAGTAAGTAATTTATTCCTGTGACGTCTGCTATTCAAACAAATTGCAGTATATCTATGTGTATATGCATATATCATTTTTCAACAACAGTTACAATATATTATAATTCCATAATTACGAGCATGTTATTTATAAATAAATGATTCTTCGTATCTATGTTAAAATGTATTGTTATGTTAAATACCATGGTATATACGCCCTATGTTTTATTTTGTTGTTGTTGTTACTGTTGTTTTGTTAGTGTTATTGTTGCGTTCAAAGACATATATACCTCTTAGAATGTACAGAATGTGTGTATTTTCTCGGGTGTGTGCGTTATTTTTATGTTTGTTTTTTGAGTATTTGTGAGTAGAAATGTTTTCAAACAAAATCAATCTTGACATTAAAATACCGAGCCCTTAAGCAGTTGTTGTCAACTACTGATCCTATAATAAATAGTATATTCGTATGCATAGTTTGTGTACAGGGATATAGATTTACTAAGCAGTGGCTGGCATCAGATTTCTAACAATTTAATTAAGATTATATTCTTATATACGCTCTGCAATTAGGACATAGGTTTCAACCGTAAGCGACCATCTTCTGGACCGCTCTTCGTCAGTCAATAGGGAAAGCTTATTGAAAGCTTCGAAATGGTGTTAAAGTTAATTAAGCCGATATTTCAATTGGATTCAGAATTCTAATTTTAACATATTAAATCTTTTTTTAACAAGACAAATGTTTGTCACAGCCATGTTAAAACACGTCTGGGAGAACCCGTTGTTTGTAAGGATTACATTATGTGTTTCTTGAGGTTAAATTGATATCATCAGGACTGAAAACTGAGACATAAAAGCAAATTGAACAGAAAAACGAATTTAACAAGAGAAAGAACTCGCGTCATAATTGTTGTACTGCTAGAAATTCTGTAATGGCATCCGAAGCATCCGTTTGTGGTAAAAATTACTGAATGTTTTAGAATATTATTCAATAATAAATGAAGTTCAAATGTTCAAAGGTAGAAAATTTTGATTCATATGGGGAGACAATACTGTAAACTTCTCAATTCACCATGTGTTAAGCCAATGAAGAAAGTGTTTTCCGAAAATGTGCAAGAACTTTTGAATTGAAAACTTTACAAAATGTCAATGTTGTTTCGTCCATATTTCGAGGTCTTCCATTTATATTACTTACTGTAAAAAAAGCTTAATTATTAGATTGTCTCCCGAATCTGTGCAGTGCAATCAAAGTCGAATCTCCAGGTGCAAGTGGATTTCGGGCCTATTTGACGGCAGGCTAAGAGACGGCAGTATACCACAGGACCAAACACGTAAAAACAATGACATGCGACTCGATGATAAATGCACGTCGCATTTTAAACCTTTCGGTTAATGTTAATATAATAGCACTTTCCTGATAAAAATCCAAACCAAAGCAATACGTAAATAAATGAGTATGTGAAAATGCAATACTAAGTATGTAACTTAGTATGTGGATGGATGGCAATAGGGTTATTAATGGCTGGAAATACCACACTGAGTATGGAACTAAGTATATGGTTGGTCGGCAATAGAGAGATTAATGTGTTTGTAGAAATACAACACTTAATATGAAACTTATTATGTGGTAAAAAATAATACAGAGAGTGTGCACGTCATTTATTTTGCTAAACACACACTATTGTTTGCTTTACCAACGTAACCGGTTGAACGACTATGGTAAATATAGAAATACATAGATATGTTTGTGTTAAGCACCTCCACTACGGCCACTAAAAACCAGCTCCACCATTTATCGGTGGTGCAAAGATAAGCCTGACACTTCCGTGGTGCAGCTGACGCTTGTTTTACTTTTACACACGTGAGTATGTTTGTATTTTATTTGATAGTCTTATTAAACGGACATATTTCGAAAATGGGAGAATGTAGTACCATGTAAGTGTCCACTTTAACTGCAGGTTGGCTACGATTTCATTTCAGTATTGTGCAAACTGTGGTGCTAGAAGCTTTTCACCCGAATCGGAATTGTGCATATTTAGAGATCTTCTATCATTTTAAGAACACTTCGTTGCTTACACACACCGTTTGAACATTCTGACACTCGAATATATTACTACTAGTTACGATATTACTGTTATGTTTAGAACTTACGCCCGAAACACAACAAACCTAATAAGCATATTTTATAACAGGAAATATATTCATATTCATAAAATGGTGACGCTGTTGATCTAGTGTTGGCGCTGTCGCGAAGTAGTGGTGTTGTCTTGAGTGCATTTAGGTCGAAAATCGGCTAAGATGGCGGCTATGAGTATACACCCGGCGCTTATCCTGTATGTACATGCGTTGTGTGATCAGCCTGCGTACCCACCATACACTAGCTTCGTCGCATACATTCACCACCACTCCTGAATGTTCATTATGTGATCAGCCTGCATATCAATCATACACCTGCTTCGTCCCATACATTTGACACCTCTCGTGAATGTTCATTGTATGATAAGCCTGCATATCAATCATACACCAACATCGTCCCATACATCCCCCGCCTCTTCTGTATGTACGTTGTGTGATCAGCCTGCATATCCATCATACACCAGTTTCGTCCCATAAATCCACCACCTCTCCTGAATGTTCGGTGTGTGATCAGCCTGACTACCCATCATACACCAGCCTCGTCCCATACATCCACTACCTCTCCTGAATGTTCATTGTATGATCAGCCTGCGCACCTATCATACACCAGCCTTGTCCCATACATCCACAGCCTCTTATGTATGTGCGTCGTGTGATCAGCCTGCATACCCATCATACACCAGCTTCGTCCCATACATCCGCCGGCTCTCCTGAATGTTCATTGTGTAATCAGCCTACATACCCATCTTACACCAGCCTTGTCCCATACATTCATCGCACCTCAATCATATACAAGCTTAGTCCCATTACCGAGACAGGAGGTTCGGTTTCAACGGGTGTATGCGGAGTCAATCCTGCCAAGGGATAAAATGCCTTCTTTTTTGAGTTGTGTGCCAGGAACTTATTTTTTCTCCGAGTTGTGTCGCTCTTGAATTAATGTGAACAACACAAATGTTACAAATAAACATGAACATACTTGTTGATGGTACAGTAGTCCTGTGGTCATACTTTATTGAATTCATAATTGTATATGTTGGTTATTCAAACAACATAATCCGATTGGCTACTTCTATTTTAGATCCATAAAGTCCAATATTGAATATCACCCATACTATAATTGGATCATTGTCATCGTTGGCTTATTGTCGAATATTTGCTGATCGCAGCTGGAACTAGTCCGAACAGTGTGGTACCTGCAGGTATATTTTTTGAACAGACCTTCAAATAATAATATGATTCGCGCTGTAAAATCTCATGCCACTTTATGTTAAATTAAACTTTATCCTAATTAAGGGATTATTCTAAATCTGTTATATTTATTAACACACAAACGTACAAATGCAATCTTACAACTTAATACAATTCGATATTATTAGCTTTTATTGTAGTTAAAAATAAAGAAAATAAATATTGGTTGCAATTACTTTCTGACTGATAGCAAAACAAATCAACAAAACTGGTAAAGTTGCAGCTAACATTTTAGCTTATGCCAAATTATTATAGTTGGATTACGATACTTATGTGAAAAACTACAGAAACAAGCTCAGTAGCAAAATGTTTAAACATAAACCCTGTTTAATAGCACTGGGAAAACGCCAAAGACATAGAACACAAAAACAAATCACAAACAATAAAAATTAAAGAACATCACAAAACTCCACAAACAGTACAGTGCATACATTCTATAAATAAAAAAATAGGTATGTTTATCAAGGATTGTTAGGTACCGCCTTGGAACGGTCAGTAAAACGAGACTGAACGTTTATAGAACCACTCTCAAATCCGGTTGCTGGATGGAAACGAGTACTGATGTCTTTTTCTGAGGCCATGAGAAACCACCAGTTGATATAATAGAATTCATCGTTGAAAGAGATTTGTGCTTTGTGACCTGTTCAAACCGATTACAGCCGGGCCACTAGTATAATACTGCATTAGTTAGAGAGCTATGTTAGTAAACCGGCAACCAATTATGCCAACATGGCAGCATATTGTTATGGACACACACTACAATGATGAATACATATACTTTACTATATATGTCATTCCGAGAGAAGGAGCTATCAGCTAAATGTCTGTGGTTTGAACATCGTATAATAAATAATGAAGTGTATAAGCATATTATAAATCATATTTCTGTGGTTTGAGCCATCTAGCATAAGTTGTAATAAATAATGAAGTTTATAAATATACTGAGTTTACAATTTAAGAAAGTCAAACATATTATCAATATATGAACAGTCATATTCAGACTTATATGTTTTAAAAGAAATTGAATGAAGCATTTGTGTTCGTAATATTTGCCACTGGACACTGGAGAAATAAATATATACTATCTCAGGCAGATCACCCCACCTACTGAAGTTAAATAACATATCCATTTATTTTTTTCCTCATTAGAACCATTTTTGTACCATTTTATAACTCCAAAAAAACATATCAAGTATAATAAATAACACTTACACACAAATAAGTAGTAATAGTTAGCCCCTCATTCTGTTTTTTGTCTAACATATCGCCTTGTTGTTTGAACTTCTCCTTGGTTGGCCATCCATGATGGACTGTTTTCTGACATCCCGTATTATTTCCGAGGTCAATTTTGTTGGATAATGGCCGATGTGTTCAGAATGCGGAATCCTGTGAAATATAATCACGTATGCATGCTAGTTTTTGGAAAGTTAGTATGTGGTGTGATCACAATAACGATAATGTTATAAACGATTTTCGTTGGAAAACAAAACAAAACTGGTTCTGCATCACCTAAAGAAAACAGAGACCATATTATTGCTTAAAATCATCTGTGGATTGTTTATTTTAATCAGGAAAAGAGTTATATGATAACTTATTTTATCCACACATTTGTAAATACAGTATTATCATTTGACAATAAGACAAGTGCTGCTTATAAACACTTCAGATAGCTAATAAACGAAAGTAATATAATCGTTTAACCAATAATCTACATCTACAAGATCCCGCAGGTAACCGAATATCCCTAGCTTGTTTATAAATAAGTATGGATTTTTAAACATTGATAATTAAATGCATCCATATGCGATACTAAATTAGTGTAAACGAGTACGATATTCCATGGATGACAAAATCAAAGCCACGAACCTGTCAGAGTACCTAATATAATGGTGTGGAGAATCGAATAAATGGCGAGATCATTTTTTCTGACCCTGCATGCCGAACATTTTATTTGATATTTCATTTTTTGTGTAAATCATTTATTGAATTAAAGCGTATGTGCCATATTTTTCCTGTTACATTATTGCATGATACCTTTGAAAACAGTCCGTGTAAAGATAGTTTAAATCATACCAAATTGGCGTTTTTCATGCAAACCTAATTAATTGTATAGTTTTGCAGACATTGATACTTGTAGAAGCTTACCAAACTACTCTTTAATTTGAAAACAGAAAAGAAACATGGTTGTATTCAACTATAAATCAGACGGGTGTTGTCGACAACCGCAATAAACTTGAGTATTGCATGTTACAGCCTTGATGATAACGCAAGATTAAGAATACATGCCTGATCGTTAATCCAATGCTTTGCAATATTTATTTCGAAAAACAGCAGGCAACATACACTAGCGAGTAGCCATTTACGATGTTATCCAAGTTATACCGTAATGAGGAGTGTATTGGTAATGTATTGGTAATTCACACGAAATGTAACAAAACGATTATATGAAAAAGAGGAAAACCTATAAGACGATTTTGAACGTTAAAGATGCACTCTTACTCCCAGATAAGATTTACCACAATTAATAATTTTGTTTTAATATTCCAAAAAGAGTTAATTAATGTCGAAAACAATGTTTCATATGATGGATACCGAGTTTAATTGGAAAGAAATGAGCATAAAACACAGTACTTGTACCATATGAGACTTGTAATAGTAGAACACAGTAAATCTTTTAGCATTCACCAATGATATAATATTTTTGGGCTTTCTGCTATAAAATACACGGTTACAATCTTGTTATCAGTAACAATTATTTTCTATGAATGCATTATTTAGTAAGTAGTAAAAGGTTTATCCGTCAAAATTTATGTTTGTTATACATGTGTATGTATTGATTTTGAATAAGAGTGTCACATGTTCTCTTCACTTCTCATTTAGTTATGTATACTGTGAACAATGAAAACTACAGACATAATCACAAGATACGTTGTACACATATCCATAAGCTCCTTCAAAATGACTTAATGTTTCTAATAACTGTAATTACGAGACTCAGCCCGGTTTAGTATGTGACAAAGTTACAATGAATGAGATAAACGCTAGTTTTTCAAATCCGCGACATAGACACAGAAATTCAGTAACTCGTACGTGTAGGCGAATTACACTTTACAAGGACCGGTACATGTACAAGTTGTGTCTCGAAAACCCTCAATTTAAATATGTAAACAAACTCAGAATTGTATATGAATCATGTATTTGATTCACAGCTGATCAAATCGAGGACAAGCATGGACAACTGCATAAGTTCTGCTCATGTCACCCGTCTACTAGTTTGCATCAAGCAATTCTTTAGGGAAATTTCAATGAAATTAAATACGTGACCTTTTGATATATGAGGGAATGAAAACCTAAGTGTGATCGAAAAAGTGCATCAGTCTGTTTTTGCTCAGACTAACTTAAACCAAATAAATTACACAGTCATTCATGCTTTATGGCTAAACCAGCAGATATCTTATTGAAATTCAAATTGAATAAAAAAAAATGATTAATTTCAGGAGAACAATAATCACATGTAATGATGACAAACTGAGTTTTGAGTGAAACAGCTCCAACACAAAACAATCTCAAATGGTATAAACATGTCAAATCAATTTTGGATGTAACTGGTCATTCATATGTATGGAGCGACGCAAGTGCACATACTCCAAAAGTAATCGACAAACTTGTCAAATATTAATTGATCAATTTATACAAACTTGGCAAACATCAATTATCAATTTATCTAAAGGATTTATTTACAAACAAGTTCAAGGCCAATTTTAACTAAACCTCTCCTTAATGATCCTAATGACAGAAACTCATCAGTTTCCAGTTGAAACAGGAAGATAAAGACATTTTTGCTACTGAGCATGTTTCTGTAGCTTTTTGCATAAATATTGACTTGAGCCAAAGGAAATGTAATAATTGTAAAGCGATATCATTTCCTGTCGTGCCCAGAGTTTATAAAATCAAGAAAACAAATCATCCCAATGTTCAACTATAAACATGCGAATGTTATTAAGTATTAATAGTCGAAGCAAACAAACAATTGTTAACTCCTACGTATAGTTGCTAATTTTTTCAAACATCTCGAAAAAATCATTTAATCTCAACGCATGGTAACCATAAACAATTTAAACATATAGAAACCATATGATTGTTTTGCACTACACATTAAAAACTCTATTAAACACACGTAACCTCGAAACTTCCAAACAACTAAATACATTCACAAATGATTAACAATACTTATCGTAAACTGTTTTTTTCCTACTCGATAAACTGCATATACAAATTAAAAATATATGGATGTTTACATTTAGAATAATTCCATTTCATTTGTTTTGCTCTACATCTGTATTGTTAGCAATTTCTTTTTATACTTTATTAACATTGCCAAATCACATAGATTCGATTGTAGTGTACTTCTAGCATACTGTTTTGTGTATATGCGTTGCTCATGTTGCCGCAAAAAGAGGACCTGTGACATTCAATAAAGTATACTTGGCTTGACTTGATAATGTAAGATAGATAACAGCATTAAAAGTCAGTCGAGTTGGGAACGTCCACGCTAGTTCCCATAGTATATCCACTTTTTGAGTCATTGGAATCTAACATGTAGTCATTTCTCTTTTCTGAAAAACATCGGCAATGGCGGCTTCGCTGTTCTCAGTTTCCAATTCATCCATATTCCAATGTTTGGAACGCCAGTGAAGTTTACTCCTTTGTTTCGTCTCTGGGATCTCTGCCGCCGTAACCAAACAGTCATTTGTTTCTTCATTTTGATCTTTGATATTTTTATTGTTAACTCCTTTTAGTTTTACAATTCCATAATGACCTATTAGAACTGTGCTTTCCGGTGTCATTTTAGTACCACCATTTAGTACAAGGAACGTCTGATAGTTTCCTCACACGTTTAAGCGTTACTTAGTTTTCTGGTCGTCAGTTACATTTGCAGAACACATCGGCTCTTTTGATCGTTTTTGAACCGCTTCTTCTCGCTTTTTATCACGGTTTGCTTTCAGCTTTGCCCAGTCAATTGTCGGAGTGACTGGTTTAGTTGGTTGGTCCTCAACCCAGCAAACAATTGACGTTGGAAAGACGTTGTAACAACGTCAAAACTGACGTTGGATAAACGTTGTATATTGGTTGAAAATGAAAGTTTTTTAGACGTCGAAATCACGACGTTGAAACAACGTCGGCGTTACGACGTTGAAACAACGTCAACGTCGTGATAACGACCAAAATCTATAGTATAAATATGCATACCACACAGGTAACAGGTAATTAGAATTACCGCAGCATTCACCTACATTCATTAACAAACAACTCGGAGAATGTACAAGTTTTATTTTCACAGCAAATCTGTACAGACACAAAGTATTAAATGATAAAGGCACATTAAATTAAATGTCACATGGTAAATTTATAAGTTTAGAGATGTAGGTTAATTAACTTGTGTAAACAGTACGTCGTCCTCCACCTCCTTGTCTGTCTGGAGCGTACTTCAGACAGGATCCAATTGCTCCATCAACCTCATGTTCAGTAGCAGTAAACACAGTGACACTTGCTGAAATACATAAGAATCTTGTCAAATAAAATTATATTGACTTAAAACTGCTGAAAATAAAGTTTTGATATCAAATTCCACACAAGAAAATTTTCCAATTTTGGTACAATATTTGCTTTATTTTTTCATTATCTTTTAATTGTTTTACTTATTTCAGTTACTAGAATCTGTGATCAAAGCTATCGCGTATGAAATCATTTCCAGTGAATAATTGCTTTGTTTTCCTTGAGCGGGCCCTAGTGCTATTTTTTATAAGGGGTGAATGCACAAGACTATACCTGGGGCTCACTTTAATAATAACATAATTAAATGATTACTGTCAAGAAGCAGATTTGACTTGGCAATTATTACCTTGAACACCTTGAAAACTGCTTTTGGAAAGTCATTTTCTCCCTTTTCCCTTCACGATAAAGCTAGGGATTACATCATCCGTCATAAACCTGTCAAAAAGGGTACATAATAATATGAATTGATAACAATATATATAATTTTGCTGGATGACATTGAATTTAAGAAAAAACAATGGTAAATAACATGGGCCTTTCGGATCCTGATCAAAGATCAAAATTACACAAAAACTACTAGTATTTACAGACATTATTCAAGCGAACAATTAACATTGTTTTCTCATACAAAAAAGTACAAATCGGCGCGATGTCAGTTGAGGGCGAATCGGGTTGAATTGCATGTATGCTAAAATTTCATTGAATCAACCTGGTAAAACACCAGAAAATTATTGCTATAAACCGTTAAACATGCATTGTATCAACTTACCTTGCTGTATTATTCAAAATATGAACCGTCGAGTCTCTAGAGGAGTAATTGACTCTTTCTCTCTCGTCAATATTCGTACACCTCATGAGCAATATGGCGGATCGAAATGGGTTCAAAATTGCGCGCGTCTATTTTAAGATAAGGAATTAAACATGCATTTTTTTCGGAAGTATCTAAATGACATGATTAGAAGCTATCGATATAATTACTTCTGCTAATTTTTGTTGAACAAGATGAATTTTAACAACAACAACAAAAAAGAAAAAGAAAAACAGTATATAAACATGCGACACCATGCGGAAATTCCAATTACAGAAACCAAGAGCAAGGGAAGCAACTTGAATAATAACATGATCGAATTTTAGTATTTATTTGCAGCATTATCACGATTTTTCGAGCAACTTCTTGTTACATCATGTGTACATCATGTATTAACTTATAAAATACAACTTATTACAAACAATTACCAAATCACAAAGTCGGTTCGATGTCTAATTGCGACGTCGGACTGACATCGTGGTTTTGACGTTGATACAACGTTGTATTAAAGTCGCCGACGTCGCGACCTAAATCAAACCTATATCCGACGTTGATCCAACGCCATGTGTTTGCTGGGAATATTTACACCACGCCTTGACCTCTGATTCCCTTTCCTTTTCTTTTTCCGCTCCGAACACTTCTGACATATCGTCAACATATCGAAGAAAACCAATGATCCGATGACGCATGTGAGAAATATTATTGCGACATAGCCCATGTACTTTGCTGAAGGGCGTTTATCCTTGGCGCTGACCTTTTTAAGGATTTTCTGTCTCTCTTTGCTTGCTCTGTTATTTCTTCCAGCTCCTGAACAGGATCAGTTTCATTGCTTAAATAGAAGTTTGCAACCACTGGCGTCCACGTTATGACATGCGCCGACGTGGCAACTATCGTCGTGTTTGACGTCTGCCATACCGTCTGTGTCTCTGTCACATTGTAGGTAACATAAACATCCCTCGTAACAAATACGTCACGTGATACCATGACGTCACGTGTAAATGTAAGACAAAAAGTCTGTGTCAGGTCATGAGTAGATGTGACGTCACGTGTTATCGTAAGATGTCAAGTGTCAAAGTTTGGTATTGAGTTAATAGTACCTCTTTGGTCTCACAAAACGTAGGGCGATTCTCGAACGACGATTCTGAAATGACAGAAAAAGACAAAGAACGATTGAATACAGCGATTATTTAAGAATAATTAAAGGTTTATTTAAAGGAAACATTATCCTAGTCAAACGAGAACACTTGTTAAATCCTACTCCAGATTACGCATGGATTTACATCGTGACTTTAAAACTTAAAATTTGTTAAAAACATGTTTACTAATGAGGGAAGGTGTTCTGTATTTTGCGATTATCAGTAAAATGCATTTAAGAAGTCATGTAAAAACCTTAATCAGAATACACATCGATTTGGAGCTTGACTTTAAACTTTTCATTTGTAAATAACAGGGTGACTTATGAGGGAAGGCTTTCTGTATTTTGCCGTTATCAGTAGAATACGTTTCGAAGGTTCTACGAATACGATATGTTTTGTAAAGAATCACTATTATTTGAGTAAGTATGATTAAATCATCAATATTCCTAATGTATAAGCATATTTAAAGGTGGTCCTCAAGGTGTTCGTAGGTACATCAACTACATCCAGCATCAATTGTCAGATTATTGACGAAATCCACACCGAACGGCGACGGATTTTACCGACATGTGCATACCTATATATGACGTGGAAGTGTGAATGAAGCTGGAGCTCTTGACGATGCTGCTCACCAGAGTCGTGCTAGTGATCAGATTGAGCTCCCCGACCACCTCGGCTAAAAAGGACATTGAATAAGTGTTTTTAGCCTAAATAAAAACGTCTGAAAGATTATTAGATACTAAAATTACGTTCCACACATTCAACATATTAAGTCATATTGTTTTGACTGACGAAAGGTTTCTCCTTATCAGAATGCAGTACAGGGCATATGCTAAGGTTTGGAATGGCTCAAAAACGCAGGAACTGCTAATTTTAACTCGAACTTATTAAGGCCAGCCAATTATAAAGAGACGTACCCGAGTTGCACGTGCGATGGTAGTACACCCAGCCGGAAGTGAACGTGTAGTATTGGTGCAGGGTCCACCTTTTCCACTGTTGAACTGGCAACGGCCGTCATTAGGCCGGAAGTCAAACGACATGATGAAGACGACGACAACGAAGACGACGACGACGACGACGATGCTGCTGCTGCTGCTGCTGATGATGATGATGACCTGCTAAACTGACAGAGATGTGGAAGCTCCTTGTCACATGATATGACGTGCCAATAGTACGATCTGTCAACGGACGCCGCCACGCATTGACTTACGGTTTCGTCATCACTGGTTATTTGATCTGGGATCCAGTTGAACCACATGACCTTATCTTCCTGGAAATCCCAATCCTAGGTAGCTGTCCTCAAGACGAGTCCTATCCGGACCAGGCCATTTGTTCTAGGGTGTAGAAAAGATCAATACTTCAATAGTGTTCAGTTTAGGTGATAATTAACTAATCATAGTAGTATCTTAAAAAGAACGATGATTGCAATATCCGAACAATTTAACGCACTGACTCAGAGTGCGCGGAAGACAAGTTTAGGTCGGGATAGTTGACAGGTCGTAGACAGTTACTAGGCGGCCGCCATCACGTACACAAGTGTCACGTGCCAGTCAGTCTGCATCAGGTTCAACATGTAGTGTCGCGGGCTCTTGTACAACTTCTCGCCTAGATATGTAGATGTAAGTGTTAAAGAAAATGTGATTGTAATACACCGTCTTATACCTTTAAAATATACGCGTGCATCGGTTAATATAAAGGGTTGCAATTTAATAACGTTGAAGGTTCGTAAGGTAAAGGTCTGATTTACAGGCCTAACATTTGTAAACAACATGTATACTGTGAGCACTTTGTTCTTAAATAGCTCTCATTTTTTCAGCGCAAGCAACAGTGCAAATACTCAGTGAAATTACATTATTCTACGATATTAACCTTGGTTAAATGTTTGGCGAAAATATAATTGCATCGGAACTCTTGCACTGTTCTATAAAAGCTTAATTAACATGTAGAACTTTGTAAAATAAAGTGAGATTCTTTGATTGAGTGAAAGTGCAAACAAAGTGTTGTATAACTTTCCAAAACTTAGAAGATTATGTTCTAGTTTCACTCAACCATGTTGAAGGAATATTTAAATCAAGTCTGATAAGGCTATCTTCATGGAATACCATTTCCAATCACATTTAACATTGAATTTTCCGGATCGTCTTACTAGGACCCTTTATGTTTCTAAATTGGATAGGCCAACTTCGCCAACGTCGATATAGCTTGCCAAGAAGTCTTTGATTTAGTTCAGGTTCTAGAGATCGGCACGGCAACAGAAGCAATTCGTCTGAATACTTACGTTCTTTAATACAATTTTACGGAAATACCTCATCCCTATGAGTATTGTCAGCAAAGCTCTTGATTGTATATTACAAAAGTTTATCTTAAATTTCTTTAGAACAACCGAATATTTACACTTTTTCTGTCTGATTTTATTCTCCACTGTCTATTGGTTTCCTTGTATGACTAATTTTGTCTTGCTCTGGACGAAGGCAAAAGTGTTATGGCAGTTTTTTTGTGACATTTCTCAAGCCTTTACCTTGTTTGGCACAAAGGTATTTTTTTTCAAATCAACAGAAGAAAACATTATAATTGTTCTGTCTGGTACCAAATCTGACATTGTATCTGTAACAGCAGGCGTTCCTCAAGGCTACATTTTTGGTTCGCTTCTTTGTCTATTATAAATACGATATTATGCAGGAAATTAGGTTCAAATTTGCCTGTTCGCATATGATACAGCCATGTACATTATTGTCGATGACCCTATTGCTGAAGCAAGTATACTTAATGACGAAGGTTCATACTGTTGGCTAGTTTCTTAATCCGCCGAAACAGAGACACCTCTCTTCTCTCGAAAGATAAAAAATCCAACGCATTCACCATTTTCTACGACAAATTTAAGGATCACTAGGAATATTTTAAATAACTAATTTTCAGAGCCTTAGTCGAGTACGAAAAAGAACTTGAGAAAAAACAACACGATGCCGTCAGAATTATCTCTGGTGCAACATATATTGCGCATGTTAACAATATATGCATTTAATTGCTCGAGAACAACGAAAGGACAGACGACACAAACACGAGCTTGCCCAATTTTAAAATAAAAGCCATGCAGATCTCAGCTATTGCCGAACTTTTTTTCTCCTTCTTCCACTTTCACGCCATGAAATGCTCTTTCGGACGAAAATGAATCCGGCCCATCCTTTCAAGCTTTCGAACGCAATTTGAACCAAATCAACAAATATGTTCCTCTCAGTTTCATAACGATCGAGATCGGAAGTCGAGTTGCAACACACTAAAGGTAAGCATGCACTGCAGTACTCGTACCGGGTGACTGTTCTAAAAAAATTGCATATAGTTCTTGTTGCCAATGCAGTAAAATTGAAGACACAAAAACCACTTTACCAGGATTAAAGAACAAGCGTACTTCACAAGTTTCCCACTTTCAGGCCTACCTCACTTCAACTCGTTCTGGTCTGCTTAAAAGAGGCAAATGACCAAACGAACTCGACCATCTTCAATTCTGTCGTAACCTTTATCAAATATCCGACGTAGTTTGACTCTGCAACAACAGTATTTTAACTGACCTTACTACCACTCTTTCCCCAACTCGTACTCTTCTTGTTTCATTTGTGAGATGTAATCATGTTATGCCAGTGTCAAGACATGATACCCGGTACCTTTGGGATCACTTCAGAGGGTGTAATCAATGGCAGGTAATTGTAGACTCTCTAATCACATCATCAATATGCATGGCAGAGGAAATGTCAGGAAAGCAGATTGTATAAAAACGCGCGACTTTAATCACACGGAGGAAATTAATGGCAATTTAGACAACGCTATTTTGGTATTTCAAATGAATGGAAAACCTTGGATGATTTCTGAAGTTTTTTCATGAAGATCACTTTAAGATTATTATGACACACGCTTTTCTGGACAACAGTCCTTTAGACGATGAAACTTGTTATGTAATTCCCGAGGAAAAGTTACCTCCGCACATTAAAGCGAATAGTATAATACTTGCGAAAATCGGACATTTTGCTGCCTTGAGACCTAACGTCGAGAAACACACTAGATATTTCTGTCAGATGCCTGCAGAAAATAAATATCAGCTCTCAGATGATAATATTAATGAACTTTGGGGGTCAACGTCTTCAGTTCGTGCATTTATTCAGTGTTTGCAATTTTTGTTGAAAAAAGGAACTCTTATTATTGTTTGAAATTGACCATTTAGAATCATGCATTGCGCATGTTTTAACCTACGTTAATTACCTATACAGTAAATGTACCTTAAAAGCATGTTTTTCTATTTGACACATTTCTGGTTTTTCAGTTTCTAAGTGTGGATAACTATACCTATGTATGATTCGTACATTTAATTATTCTTCAATTAATTGACTGTTTCTAACTACGTCGATAATTATTCGGCCACAATTGTAACGACAAGGAACTGTCCAGGTGTGTTGAAAGAATATTTTTTGTTAGCTCGAAACAAGATAAACTTATTTTATTCAATAGTCCTGAACAGAACTACACTTAGCTACTTGGGAACTGCCGTTCTATTTACTTTTTGTAACAAACATGTTTGTCATCATAGTTTTCGCTTACGTCAAATCCCACGCTATGGAGTGGGTAGGGGATTATAGGAATGCACTTCGTCCGTCTGTCAGTCTGTCTGTCTGTCCGTCTGTCTGTCCGTCATGCTGTAACATTTCTTGTCCGGGCTATAACTTACTTATGCATTGATGGATTACCATATTACTTGGTACAAATATTGTCCTCATTAAGACGATGTGCAGTGACCTTTACCGGGTCCATACCTCAAAGGTCAAGGTCACACGAGCATTTAAAGGTCAGAGTGCACATACTTGTGTCCGCGCTATAACTTACTTATGCATTGATGGATAACCATTTTACTTGGTACAAATGTTGTCCTCATTGAGACAATGTGCAGTGACCTTGACCAGGGTCCGTACCTCCAAGGTCAAGGTCACACAAAACATTTAAAGGCCAGAGTACACATGCTCGTGTCCGCGCTATAACTTACTTATGCATTGATGGATTACCATATTACTTGGTACAAATGTTGTCCTCATTGAGACGATGTGCAGTGACCTTCACCCAAGTCCATCTCAAAGATCAAGGTCACATGAGAAATTTAAAGGTCAGAGTACACATACTCGTGTCTGCGCTATAACTAACCTATGCATGGATGGATTACCATATTACTTGGTACGAATGTTGTTCTCATTACGACAATATGCAGTGACATTGACCCGGGTCCATACCTCAAAGGTCAAGGTCATACGAGACGCTTAAGGTCAGAGTACACATTCTAGTGTCCGCGCTATAACTTTCTTATGCAAGGTTGGATTAGCATAATACTTTATCGAAAATGTTTAAGGCTTGCTATTTCATCGATGTTATAAAATGGGAAACCGTTCATTGTTTGGGCCGGAACTTCATTCCGGAATGCAATTTAGTACACTTAGTAAATAAAACAATCCAATACTGCTTAAATTTCGTTGCTTTGATTTGAATCATGGCTTCTATATAAGAATAAATAAGTTATGACTCACACATTGCGAGACGAACATAGATGTTTATCCAAGGCGTAGTATAGGGTGGCGGATTGTTTGTGTAACGGGTTCTACCAACTCACTTTAACGAAAGTCTATAGTGTAGACTGTTGTGTACATGTTACTACATTTTCCCGTGCTATAGTTCCGGATTGTTTGTTTTTTGTTTTTGTTGTTGATGAAAGTCAGAGCATTTTCCGGCATATTAAGATGTACATATTTCCTGTTCTAGACTTTAATCCAGCGAAAGCAAGAATTAATAATAATAATAATAATATAATAATAATAATAATAATAATAATAATAATAATAATAATAATAATATAATAATAATTTAATGGAAATAATTTCATTTATAAAGACAAGGTATAAAATCTACAATTTCTCCGGTCATACAATAACTTAACCACGTGACTAACCCAGCACGTTCTTTTTTCTTGCCTTTGACGGAACATCAAGTAGAATGAATACTTATTTAGTTTAAAGTAAAGTTTGTAAAAATGCCAGAACGTGGGAAGGTCTAAAGAGGAGAAAAACTAGACCGGCGGAAGCGGAGCCTGACGTGGACCTAAGGACCCCGCTGGACGATGTTATGAAACGAAAAAATGTTGTTGACTTTGAAGAGATTCTTCAAATATCAAATGTGTTAAACGTAAATCAAAGTTTGTTTACGCAAATGCTTTTTGTAGTAGCGGGATGGTCCCCCCCAACTTGTAGCAGCGCCTTTCAGCGCCCTTCCCTGCCTGTGCTTGTAACACATCAGCTAGCCACCGACGATGTAGCAGCCCACGCTTCCGACCTGATTAGAAATCAGATCAGGAGGGGAAAATTTGTGAAATGGGCTTTGCTTCTGAAAGGTTCTCTTGAGCCTACCGATTTATTTTCTTGAGTAACTTTACAGTTGACGGCAGAAATCGGTACGAACGAAAAATAGACCGACGCTTGTATTGTATACATATCCATCTACATCCAGGTCAGTCCATGTCAACGTCCGAACTATTACAATATTTGTGACGCTAAGGGAATGTGCGGGACGCCAGGGCAGGTTGACTTGCGCAGCTACGACGAACAGTTTAAGCTATAACAGGCCTTCGAACCCTCATGATAGGCAAATATTAATAAGGCTTTGCCAAGAGAAGGGCAATACTTTTTTTAATTTTTTCAATATGGCTAACTGCACGTGGCCTAACTAAAGGTTTCGGCGCCATTCTTGCTCTTCCTCCGACAGGTCACTCAGTTTCGGCATGCAGCTTATCCAACCGCGTATCAACGCGTGTCCAGTCGTTATTATGTCACAACCGTTGAGCGTCTCTTATCAGCGCTTTCGTGCCCCCCTCCCAATTCACACACAACATTAGGGAAGCAACCGCTCGTTATTTCTAACCCAAATATTTTGGACAGGTTTTCAACAATCGATTTGAGCGCATTACATACATACATATATCCCTATGACAAACATGGTGCAAATGGGCTGAGGTTTAAACATGAGTATGCAATTCCAGGGCCCCGACAGGGTTGCCACTGAAACCAAACAGCAGCCAGAACAGACTGAAATAAGATATTTTGGGACGGCAGAGAAGCGGGTCCATTTATTGTTAAACCATTTCAAAATCTTGTACTTTAACCCAAAGGCTTGAAACCAAAGAAAGACTCGAACATTTTTAAATTATACAACACATTAATACCCTGCCTGCTCCTCAGTAAATGATCACATCGATCCGAAAACGCATCCGTGCAATATGCAAATCTCGACGAGGCCTGTCAAGATTTTTAAAGTCGACATAAAGAAACGCCTTTCAGTTGCTACCGATCCGACTGGATGTCTTAGAACTCCTCGGCTATAAATTCAATGACAGGTATACATTGACAAATCTATACATTTGGAGTTTCAATCAGCTGTGCGATTTTTCGAACTTGAGACAAGGAAATGGCAGTACGCTTACCCAAGGAAAATATCTAAAATGGTGTGTTACATACAATGATCATGGTCAAACACTCAACTACCCTGAATGAAATGCAATCAGTGGTCGGATTCCTGAATCTTGTTGCCGTGCTATACCGTTAGGGTGCCCCTTCTGCAAGAGACTGATTTACATGCGGCCCTTCCATCACATTCGTTTTAAAAGGATCAGTTACGCTAGACTTAGAATTGTGGCTCAATTGGTTTAGAAAATTCAACGGCATTTCAGTATGCCATGACCAATAACGACGACACAGAGTTATATACAGGACTAGGCTTTGGTATATACTTCCAGGAGCACTGGGCATGGGAAAAGAAATCCATTCTCAAAGATATCACCGTCCTTGAGATTTTCCCTAGCATGGTTGCATAACATTCGTTTGTGGGGAGGAGCTCAGAAATAAGAACGTAAGATATAATTGCGATAATATAAGTATCGCCCTCTCTAAACTCAGTTTCACCAAAGTCGGATAAAGTGATGGATTCCGAAGTTCTAAGGACTGTGACATTAAAATGCCCCATTTCAAATATTTTTAATGCGTCTCACATACTTGATACAAAAAATATAAATACGTGATTCCCTTTCACTTCTGCAAGCACCGATAGATGGCACAGTATTCCATTTCATTAAGTCTTATCTTTGGGAAATATGCGAAAAGGAGCTGAAGCATTTTTGCGATGTTCAACAGACAACACTAGCTGGACATTTACCACAACGTTTAACGCATTCGAAGCATTTAGATAAAATATAACTTGAATGAGACATGCATGCCGATACCCGCACTATATCAAGTATGGTTGATAGCATACTGCTTTGAAAATAACTGCTCACCAACTGCAATTTAAACTAACATGGCGTGCATACATTACATACAAAACAATTACAGCTTTCAGGACTTACACTCTATGTTTATGAGATCTAAAAGACATTCGCGGGGTGCAAGACAAATACACCATTGACCGAAATTATCGCAGCAAATGTTTGCTTTAACGAATTCGAAGCAAAGGATATTAGGCAATATTATCAATGGCTTGTTTGGCCTCTTTTGCATCGTCAACTAGTAACGACCACACTTAGCGGTTCGTCGAATCAAATTAAGCGAAAGGGAAGCCATGTCAACCAACAAACAGTCATGTATATGACTTACAAACACATAAACTCACTCAACATGGTCAACCGATCACGTTGAAACTCACCCAGGAAGAAACATCCCCATGCCCAGTATAAGCTATGCTAGATAACTTGTCATTTAAGCCACCGGGATGTCAGCCTTTGGTCACAGAACGGACTTCCGGTCACTCAAAAGGACACTGTCTAACGAGAGGCGACCACGGTATCCAAACCGTAAAGGGTCACAGCTTCCATATCGGCCGTGCGACTGCCACAGCGATACGCGGCATACCAGAGACTGAGGTGTTGGTCGTCCCAAACATTCAAGAAATATTCATTAATTATATCCGCTAGTAGACTATAAGGGGTGATATCTGGACCTCACGCATTACATTCGTACAATAGCATCATATGCATTAACGAATATAATATACAAACCCCACACCGACATACAAATACTAAGTAATCCTAAAATAGATAGTAAATTCCCGCTAAATTTGGTATGCCTATTTCTCAAATATAGAAATATGGGTTTGGGCGACTTGCTACCCAAGCGCGCGGTACACTACGCACAGGAGAGGGTGTCGCCGAACATTGCCTGGTTAGGCGTCGGGGTGGGAGGGTTTTGCAGGTCTGTGTTATCCAACCTCCTTTTGTACGGCCCACCCGTAGTAGAAGTTTTGCAACGCGTCGGCAAAGTCTTGTTTCTGAAACCAACCGTGTTTCTGAAAATATTTAACCCAATTACTCGCGAAATACTCTATATGAGATCCGCGTTTTCCAGCACCGTACTAGTCTGGGTAGATATACTGAATAGATTCCAATGACGACACCCACGCCAATTAACGTCATCACAAATAAAAAAAGAAACCGCGTTAACGCCACGGGCACAATCAGGTTAGATCGACATCACACACGACACCATATCCATAACTAATGATTTAGATATTCGAAGTTTCTTCGCGGCCAACGGCGTCAACCTGTCGGAGGGAGGCAATGCTATGTATACCGACGTACTAAGATATGTTCTAATTGAGCACATAGAACAAAGTGTATTTGCATACATATTATCTCGAGGCTGGTTCAGAAGTCTGGTGGTTAAATTTATAAAATTATTGTGGCTTATAATTCTGGCGGCAGGCGAATAACAAGTCTTTAATCTGAATTTGGCCACATTTTTAACTAATTATAATTAAACAAGGGGCCGAATCCAGAACAATCACTTTCACTCACATTCAATGAATTAATCCCCTGTAATCACATAACGGTCGAGATATTTTCGAGTGAAAGGTATATCCGTATTCACAGGTGTGAGAGAGAATCAAGTGTTTAACGTGAGTGGGACCTTTGTGAGTGTTCGGTCACTAGAACCGCCCTCAGGATTGGTTGTGAATACGAATGAATGAGTGTGAGTGATAAAAGTACATGACAATTAAAAAAGATGAAATGATCAGATATATGGAACAAATAAGGGACAACTCCTTCCCATACACTATTTAAGAGACCGGGACAATCCATTAAAGTACATGTACTTCAATAACGTGGCCATCTATAAAAATTTTTCAAAAGGATGCGTCAATCATGTATTTGTTTTGTTTCGTAATGATCTTGAACGCCCAGCAAAGTTGATGGTGAAATTCTTCGATGGCTGCAAAGACAGGCAGCTAATGTACGCGAAGTTAGCAGCCTAGCGGCATAAAGTTGGCAGCCTAGCGAGGTGAAGTTGGCGGACTAACGGGGCAAGTCATTTTGAAGTCAGACATGGAATAAGCTTTTGAGATTATTCTCGATTTTGTCGTTATAATTATCTCTTATATATTTGCTTATTTGATTGTGCTCAAAACTTGTATATCTGGAAATCGAGAACGATTTATTGAAATTATTATTCTTTCTTTGAATCAAATGGAAAACAAATCAGTTAGGGTTTCGAGTCATGCATCAGTAAGTGAAAACAAAAATGTACCCAAACTGCATGTGATAATTTAAAAACTTCTAAGTATGACCAAAATAAGAGTGATGATTGCAATGACATTCTTAATGATTAAAGTTATTTATTGAAAAACAAAGAAACCTGTGAAACCCCCAAAGGTTGGCATTTTAAACTTACACTGTCCTTCTGTGCGTTCTTACGGTTTTCCATATTCTTTCAAAACAGTTGTTTGTCTTTTTCATGAACCAAACATGGCCACAATGGGGGACTCTTCCAGCTTGGAACTACAAGAATACACGTTGCTTTGTCAGCAACGAGTGTATTTACACATACCAGTATCGCTCTAAACCGTCTGCATGTAATATTCCAAGAACCAACCACCGTGAGTTGACCTTGTGCATTTATAATTTAAATTCGAAGAAAACCTGTACAACTTCTTTCTAATGTAAACAAAAGGGCCAAGATGGCCCTATATCGCTCATCGGAGTAAAACTTCGTGCTATAGACTTGTTTATAATTAAAAGGCAGTAACAGGGATTTGGTTTCTCTCATGTATCTTGTCTATTCACATTCTCCCCAAATTTTGTAATGATTGGACAAATGCTTAATAAAGTTATTGATAGGACAAGATAATAGATAAAATTTAGGTAATTTCTATAATTAAAGCGCAATAACTCTCGGGTAACTACAGCAATTTTGCTAATTATCCACCACGATCATACACATTCTGACCAAATTTGGCCATGATTGGACTAAGGGTTAAAAAGTAATAAATCGGACTACATACTAGATGGTGCCTGGCTGCCCTTCCATACCCTAAAGGTGTAGCTATAATATGTCCAGTTTTTATTACCAGGCGTGCAAAAACATGCCGAACATGTATTTGTTAAAAAGATACAAAGGGCAATAACTCTTACAATATTAAGGTTGAATTTATGACCCTATTGAAATTTGAGCTAGAAATCAACGAAACACTATTTCTGACAAATGTCCAGGATATTTGGGCCAAAATGTTACCTCTTGAGTGTTAACAAGGTTTTTCCATATTTGATCTCTGTGGCCTTTGACCCAAATGATCCATATTCAAATTTGAGCTAGAAATCAACGAAACAACCTTTCTGACAAAGTTTCAGGATATTTGGACTGAAAAAGTTGCCTCTAGAGTGTTAAGATTTTTCTATTTTTGGCCCATGTGACCTAGTTTTTCCTCAAGATGACCCATACTCGAAATCGTCCGAGTAATTACTTGGACAAACATCCTGATAGAGTTTCCTGACAAATGAGGCATAAATGTGACTACTAGAGTGTTAACAAACTAAGTGTGGACGGACGACGGACGACGGACGACGGACATTCATCGATATTAATAGCTCACCCTCAGCATACGGCCAATAATCGGAATCATCGCTTCTCTTGAGATAATCGTAAATACCTTTGCTTGGAAAAACAAAAATATTCGACATGTTCACTTCCAGCCACCTTTTACATACTCTGTCTTTTCACTTCCACTTCCGGGGATGGACTACCAGCGATTGCCCCCGCTTCCGAGTACACCATACTGGCTGCGCTCTGCACTCTAACAGAGATCTAAAAAGCACCACCTCTTTCATCCTCCGAGGGTGACATATCTCTGCGCTTTAACAAGCACAACCTCTTTCATCAACTTCCAATGGTGGCATATCTCTGTGCTTTAACAAGCACCACCTAGCTCTTCATCAACTTCCGAGGTGACATATCTCTGCGCTTTAACAATCACCACCTCTTTTATCAACTTCCGATGGTGACATATCTCTGTGCTTTAACAAGCACCACCTAGCTCTTCATCAACTTCCGAAGGTGATATATCTCTGCGCTTAAACAAGCACCACCTCGTTTATCAACTTCCGAGGGTGACATATCTCTGCGCTTAAACAAGCACCCCTTTTTTATCAACTTCCGAGGGCGACATATCTTTGCGCTTAAACAAGCACAACCTCTTTCATCAACTTCCGAGTGTGAATATTTCATCAAAATCTGATGGTGATATCTCTGTGCTTAAATAAGCACCACCTAGCTTTTTCATCAACTTCCGAAGGTGACATTTCTCTGCACTTTTATAAGCACCAACCTCTTTCATCAACTTCCGAGTTTGACATATCTCTGCGCTTTAACAAGCTTTAACAAGCACCAGATATGCACTCTTGCTTCGAAAATGGCGTAAACATATGTCCGGCTGTTTTAACATCGAAAGGCATTGATACGTAGAACTCCGTTATCGGAGAACGAAATCCGGAAATATGTCCGATGCTCGGCAAAAATGTCAACATGATACACATCTTAAGGATTATTCTTTTCTCAAACAAGCATACTGCAACATTGAGATCTTCGAAATCTATTTTGAACTGGTATTTTTAAATATTTATTTTACTGCAACCTAATAATAATTTAGGTTTTAACTTTTTTGTTAAAAGTAAAAGTCAATGGACACACATTGGGAACTCGATCCCATCGTGAAACTATAATCTTATGTAAACGTTTTAAGCTTGTATCATTACGTCTACTACCTGACTCTTGTCCCATAAGCAGGGGCGGTATTCACCAGCATTTTTATAGACCCAAACTCAGACTCAGGCTATGCTGAGACCATTTTGAATTTCGTATTCACTAACCATTTTAGACTCAGACTCAGCTGATAATACTTTATGTCGATGATGCAAGCGGTATTGTTCGGCTACTGGACTAGTCACTGTTGTTCCCATTGTTTTATAAATGATATTAATTCAGAAACGAAACGAAACGACATAAGAACACAGACAATATTATGAGTTTATTTTAAAGAGTGTAATTTACATGTGTAATTATGTGCATACATTTAGATTCCATATATAACTGCTAATCATTGTGCTTTAGAAATAAACTGAAACATATTATACAATTGATCGTACTTTTTCTGGCTGTTCAACCATTAAAGATATGTTATCAATGACAAATAATAACTCGAAATGTTAAAAGTTAGACAAAGGACATTCATTAAAACATTGTCAAAATGGCATACACATATTGGGTCGATTGTTCAGAACTTTGTTAAAGTTAACAACGTAAATAACGACATCGTTGTTAACTTTTAAATGTGAAACATATGCTGGTGTGTTTATATATTTGAATATTAGCAAGTACAACTGAAACAGTTGTCTAAATCTTGCAAGAAATACTGCAACGTGTATCCATTTAATTTATAGAGCAGTAAAGAGTTGAAAGTTGCAGGGATGCAATTGACAACTTGTTTACTTTTAAAAAGTTCCGAACAATTGGTCCAATGTCATATATATTCGGTATTTGTCAGGGGAGACCTGGACCAATTTCGACAGCGACTGATCGCGCAAAACGCTTATCTTTAAATGATTTCGGTAAGTTTGCGTCAATGACAGTAGTTAACAATCTAAATATGAAAAAAAGACTTAAATGTATTAAATGTACTTATTAGTAAATGAAATAATAGAAGTTAGAAAAAAAATCAAGCGAAATAATTTTTTAAAGCTTTATTGCATTAATTTGCATCCAGATTGTCACGGAAATGTACATTTAATTGTATGAAACAAATAATAATTATTATAATATTTTTTTATTATTATTATTATTATTATTATTATTATTATTATTATTATTATTATTATATTATTATCATAAGTATTATTATAATTATTATTATTATTATTTTTGTTATTATTATTATTATTATTATTATTATTATATTATTATTATTATTATTATTATTATTATTATATTTGGTGAGTAAGGTACTTTAAATCTGTTAGTTAGAAGCAACATGGACATGCCTTAAATATTGGACTAAAACATTGACTAGTCGCGTCTAATTAATTTGTTCATATCATGATCAAGTCATTAGAAATGGCCCTCGTCGTGAGCCTGTTTCTCAAATAAGCGACTGTGCTGCCTCTTGGCCCCTCTGTGTAACTCTATATCAAAAGACTTTAATTTATCCCTGCATGCTTTGTCAGAAAGGTACGGTATTCGACATTAATTACAAGATATACAAACGGGTTGATACCATTATCAAGAACGATAAATTGCGGACGACTTGAATCTTTACAGCCAGTTAAAGCTCTGATATTTATGCGAAATTGCGCAATAATCGTTACTCCATCGAGCCAATCGCAGCCTGGTAGTAGAAGTAGTGCACGTACCTCTATATACTACCTTAGTAGCAAAAAAGTCTTATTCATGTAAACTAGGTTTAATTGTGGTTATGTTTGGTGTCGTCTTTGTTTTCCAAGTGGTCTTATTGATCAAGTGTTGATAATTATTGAGACAAATGTGCGGCTGAATAAAACCTGGTTAAGAACCCCGGCGAACTGCTTTCCGCTAGGCGGTAACCCAAGCAAATATTAATAAAGGTTTGTTGATGTCTTTTTTTGTTTTAAACTGACGTCATGTGTTTCTCGTTCGGTGCTGTTAGACCTTAGCCTTGTACTTCTTAACAGCCCCATGGTTAAATATATAGCCACCTGTAGTTTCCATTTTATCAGAATGCGTTTTCAATTTTTGTTTTCGCTATTTTAGTCATACAATACTTAGCTCCTAACGCATGTAAGCAAAACTCAATTGCATTCATATAAATGTTTACAACAGTTTATACCAATCAGCATGATAAATACCCATTAACCAAGATAGTGATTTCCTTCTGCCTTTTGCAGTCTATGTGTTAATTTTGTCGTAAAAATAATGCTTTCAAGAAATAGGGCTACACAATATGTCCTAGCGTAAGAAGTGTGTTTTTATGAAGTGTTCAGGTGAAAACTCAAAGATAAGGTTTTCATGTTATGTCGCGTTGGACATATTTCAAACAATAATATACAGTATAAAGGAGCGAATATTGCACAACATACATGCACATTCAGTATATCACTAGTCAAACTCACTACGATAGCTAGCATGAGTAGAAGGGAAAAAACACTTAGAAAATCTTGTAACATTCGTTTGTAAATCAAATAAATAACATTTCCTAATTTTTGTGCATGTCAGGTAATGTGTCTTGCAAGTGTACTAAAACTTGTGTGTGTTTTAAAAAGCCTTCTCCGTTTTTATCAAAGACAAAGAGATTCAATGATAAAATGTTGATCAAGACAGACATAGGAATGTTATTGTACATTGTGTTGGCTTGCAATGGACATTCCATGGAAAAAATGACTGCGGAATAACCGGATAATTCGGACTGACTTTCCGCAGTCCTATTTTGGAAATACGCTGAAAAAAGGGCGAACATATGTGGAAAAGTTGCGGAACTTGTATTGCGGAAAAAACTCTGGAAATTGTATGGAAAATACCCTGGACATTCCATGGAAAATTTCTCAGGACTGCGGAATATCTAGAGTACTCGGACTGATTTCCAGAGGTCTCCCTGAAACACCATTGCGGAAAAAGTGCGGAAACTTGTGGGGATTCCATGGAACTTTTGTAGACTTTCCAAAATCCTGTCTATTCCTTTTAAGGAAAAACATACAAATAAATCTGGAATATTAAACAATGCAAATCTCGTATTGTTCTGAATTTTACTTATCTCATTTAAAGCCATTACAAATTTAACAATATATAAATAGAAACATGTCCACGAACACAAATGCCCTCACATGCCCCACAAAAGGGGGTGGCACGGGTTAAAAAATGTCAATTTTCAGTAATTCAAGGGCCCAACACGGCCCTTACTTTAGATATATGTAAACAAACCTCAGGTGCACAAACAGCAAATTTATTTTCAAGTCTTCAATATGACATTTTCAACACTCTTGATGGCTTAAGAACCTCCCATATTTTTTCCATTCCCCAGATCTGTTGAAACACTGTACTTCTCTGTGATGAAATCTGAAAAAAAAACAATATCTAAACATTAGTTTCTCTGTCAGTTTGTGAAGTTGTTTATGGACTGTTGCATTAGCCAAGGTCCATTCACCTTCGGGGTTCAGCGGTTACGCCGAAACCATAACAATTGATTAGTTGTTTTGAGCCCGAGTATGAGTTTTTACTATTTCAGCTATCATCTACTGGTCAGGCCCAACCTTGATATTTTTGGCGAGATCCGGACCAGCAAAAAATATGACATGGACAGCTGACGTCATAAAACTGGATTTTGATTATAATATACTGATATACGGTTCAACAGACTTAAAACATACAAAGAAGGGACACATTTATGGAAGGTATAATAGTTATATAATCATTTTATGTATTATTAAGTTAAAATTTACTTAGTTAAATATAAAACACTGAACTATTTTATGATAAGGTTAAGCTGATAATAAATGGATTTTAACACAATGTTAGTGATACAACCAGCAACAATGCAAGGGCAAAACTTCAGTATTTTTCTTTCTATAAGAGCTAATAAAAGTATCACCTATTCCAATATATATACATATGGAATTTTTCTTTCTGTTAAATAAACCCACTGCTTTAGAAATTCAATATAAGATAAGTACCATATAGTATGTCTGTTTTGGTAAGGTAGGATACAGGACAGGCCTCCGTAGTACTTCACATTCGATTGGCCTCCTTACAGCTAAAGAGAATTATATTGATAACTTAGGGGCGTAGCTTTGCCTATTAAAAAGTATAGGCCCACTTGGTAGGGGGGTTTGGGGGACCTCCGCCGGGATTTTGTTTTACTCCAGATCGAATATGGTGCGTTTTAGCTTATATCTGGAGCTTTATATTGCACTTCACTAAATTTTATTGTTGTCTTGCTTATGATGTACAATATAAGAACGGAAATACAAAACCTATTAGAAAAGATTTGCTTAGTTAACCTGTAGTGTTAACTTTTAGGTTTAAGCTGTCACCCCCTTATCTTTCAGTTATTATTGCAGATTTGGACGTTTTTGTATTTTTCATTTTTGGAAACAAAGTGTAGGCCCGGGCCTACCGTGCCTATTAGAAAAGGAGTCACTCAAGGGCAGCGACCATTGTTGTGATTTTATGTGGGTCAAAATATGTTCTTTCACCGGTCACGGTATGAAGACAATGCCAGATGAACACATAACTAAGCAATTTTCTAGATTGAAACATTGCAAAAACAAATCGCAATCAGTTATACGAAAATGCATTTTAAACGCCTCGAATGTGTTCATGATGATATGAACAAAATTTAAGTAAATTTAACATTCGGAGATTTAGTTTCGCCAATGTGATGTAATTTTTCAAGTTTCGTTTGTGTCTTCCATTTTCCATGGTGTAAAAGTATACTTACGAACTCAATATTTTTTACAGTGAAAACAACAACAAAGCCTTAAAATGAATAATAAGAGTGTGTGTTCAAATATCAATATCCATACGCTTAGTAAAGCATACCCTTAAATATAATTCGACCTATGAGACGGCCAGATTCATATGTAATGTAAAATAGGTTACTTTTTTATTCCAAATAAAACGGTTGGTTAAGCATACCATTTTCATTAACATCTGTCATATTTGTAAGAAAATAATGTTACTCATTAAAAACAACATATTTTTGTTTAAGAATAAGTAAATAATAAGTTTTACTAAATTAAGTACTCAGTAATTATGTAAAACACTTGATACTTCTTCACGTCTTTCTGGGCAAAATTAAATACATTCTTCCAAATCTTGACCTGAACTACAGCAACTCACTAGATGTGATGACATGATTGGAAACACGAGGTCAGATTCTCGGTCAATTAGGGGTTAATGTGTAGCTGAAATTGACTTTCGTGTAGAAATGAAAAGTGGAAAAATTGGCTGGTATTTCTTGGCATGGCATGTCTAGGACATCAAAAATCATTTAAAAAAAAGAAAATACCATTTGCAGATGTCTGACCAAGTAAATATTTGTTAATTCCTGATATTCAGTTATAAATTAACAAATAGGCGGATACAAACTTATTTTCACAAACCTCTCTTAGGTCACAATACAGGAAACTCTGTATTTTCTGTAAACCTCTAGAGATTCTTGACCGTTTTTATTTCTCCTCAGCAGGTTGGCAGTGGAAGCTTGACACGTCTCACATCTTGTTTTTTTTTCTTTTAATAAAATAGAATATAAAATATATAAATACATGCACACAAAATACTAACACAACAGTCCACAGCTTTAATTTTCTTTAAAGGTACTATGCAGTGACTATGTCAACACCGTTGATTTGGCTTAAGATATGTCTATTTATAACGTCTGAACTGAAAATTCCGAACTTTTGCGAATATTTACGATGTAGTAGCCGACTAATCATATTCGCATATTGTACTTTTCCGATATTGTCCATCATCGGGAAAGTCCGGTTTCTCATTCGTAAATTTTCGTCGTGACGTCAGAGTCGTTACTCGTCTCCGCCATATTGTTTATTTACATTGAAAAGAACGACACGGATGTTAGTTTAAGTGTGGAATATTAATTAGTGTAAACAATGGGACGGTCTCGGTGTTGTGTTGGGGGATGTAGCAATGTGCCAGGAAATGGAATTAGTCTGCACACATTTCCCAAAGAAGAGAAACTCCGGAAACAATGGATTCGTTCAATTCAGATGACTGGGTCTGAGTGTTCAAGGGCCGGATGGCAAGGTCCCTCGAAAAACGGTTCCGCAAATGCACAGCTTGTGTGTTCTGAGCATTTTGAGTTGACAATGTTCACGATGACTACCAGAACTAAATGGAGTCTCGGTCTAGCCTATAGAACTGCTTTAATAGACGAAGCTATCCCCACATTATTTGGCGACAAAGTTAGGAAAAGCAACCTTGACCAAGTCCAAGCAAGACCGGTAGTGCGCAAACGAGAAGTGAGGAGGGTATGTTGCACATTTTAATATGTTAACAGGTTTATTTGACTTAATCAGTCAACATTTCAATTTAGCCCTTCAACTTGGATGGTTAGTATTTGTAAATAGACCTGAGCAGAACACTCTTTTTAAAATGTATACAAATTAGTGCATACTGAATGTATGTGCAAAACATGTATGTCAGGACTTATTTGTAATATTTTTTTTTATATAAATGAATCATGAATAGACATACATTCATGAAAAAGCAAGATCTGACTGTACGATATGAAAACGGGTTATACTGCTACCGTTTGATTTAATCTGTATCTTCCAGAGGCTCTGTAAATAAAGGATGATGAACGCATTGTGTTTATTTTGCTCATGTTTTTTAGGCATATTATAAGATTAAAATAGTTGTAAAGTTGCAAGTATGGTTCATAATTTGTCTTTCATTTACTGGATTATATTGCGGATATATAAAAAAAACTTATGGTATAGAAGTATTAGTGAAAGAACCTTGAAGATGCTTTATAAATGTTTTGACTTTTAACATCTCAAGTTTGAGTAAAGGGTTATTGTATATATATACCTATAAAAAATCGCTTCCCCTTCAGATACTGAGTGACTACAACCAGAAAGGCCAAGTTGATAAATCAACTGCTGTAACGTATACAGATGCTGTTCCAGATTTATCTCCTGTTAATCTAGTATGTATTTATATTAGTATTCATTTGTAGGATGTTTAAAATTTCAATGGATTTTCTAGAGTTGTTTGGGATTTTTCCCTCTTAAATCATATACACCCACCATGAAATCAAATTGCAGTTTCATTTATGGAAATGAAGTGTACATGTGTGTAATTGTTTCCTTAAAAACTATTTGTATTGAGTATATATTATCAATACTAATGGGCACTTTGTTCCTTTCATTAGGGTGACATGACCGCCAACCCTCCATCCACTGAGTTTCCAGTTGACGCAGTTGAATTAGACATGGACATGGAGTTGGACAACAGTAAAAGAACTGTCATGCAGGTAATATTTATTCAAACACTTATGTGATGATCATTTAAAGGCACTTGTCTTTAAAAAGGAAGGATTATAGGGTCAATTACTGATATTTACAGTGGTCGAAATTAGCACAAGCCAGCAAGGCCTGCACTGTTAAAATGCTTTCTGGGCTTGCTCAAAGTCTGAGTTTTATACAGCAGAGCTTGTTCAAAGATGTAATGCCAAGCAGTGATATGTGAATTCGGGCTTGTGCATCCAAAAGCCTTATTTCGATGACTGTATTTAGTGTGCAATAAATATTTTGATATCATTTTCAACTATCAATGTTTTTTATGTAGAGCGCTGAAATACCACCTCCCGTTGACCAGTCTTCAACAGTAGCCTCAGCCCTTAACCTTCAACAAGACCTAGAAACTCACAGTACTGATGCTAAGATCCAGTCAAAGGTACATATAGAAAATCGTTGATTTGAAACAAAGACACCAATAAAAACAAACCTAATTATTATCAATTCGAGATGCTGATTGTAAAGGGACTATACACCAGATTGGTAAAGAATCTTAGCACAAAGTCAATAATTTGGTACAATGTTTTACCCTTAGATAACACAACTGTAAAAAAAAATGGACCATAATGAAAATAAAAAATCGAGGTAGAGACTGGTTTCGGACTGGTGTGGCCAAAATTGCAGTCCAGTGTCATATCCACTGTGCTACAAAGAAGATTGACAAAATATTGCATATGATTTGGCAAGAACAAAAACATTCTGTAACTTGATAACATAATAGTGAAGGCTGGTGCACTAGTCCTAGTTTCTCAAATAAGATGATGGTAAATAAACATACAACTGCCTTTGATTATTACCTTTTTGCCTAGTTTACATGAGAATATATTGAATTAAAGTCCAGGGTGTTTATGTAAAAAATGTCTTCACTGGTTTAACAGTTACATTGTATGAATATTGATACCACGGTGATTTAGCAACATGATAATTATTTATTTCTGCTATCTTTTTCAGTCCAATGAAGTGAAGTCAAGCTACCATATGGAGTTGGAGGGCCTTAAGAGAGCAACTGACAGTTTACGCAGATGTGGCCTGTCCCTTGCAGAAATCATTACAGACAGGCATCTGCAAATACAAAAGTGGATTAGAGAGAATTTACCTGGGACTGTCCATTCCTTTGATGTGTGGCATATTGGAAAAGGTAACACATATTTTGTTCAGCTGTGGAAACATACATGTATTACCGTATCTAGGGTTAAATCATAATGATTGACCTAGATTGTCAGTCTATAAGTCTCATGAATGCTATAATAGCATGTTGGAAAGCCCACCTACTTCTGACAAGTGCTAAAGATGAGCAATTGTTATTGTTCATTATCAGACAAAGTGTGGTTAATTTCAACCAAATTTTGCTTAAACAGTCACAATGGGGAACCAAAGGATCTCATTTCAAAACATTGTTCATTTCATAAAGAAGACTTTATTCTTTAGTGATCATTTCAAAACCAACATGTGATAAAAAACTTAAACCCAACATTTGGCTTATGATACTTTCCAAAAGTTTCATTTAGTACATATTTCACATACTCTTACTATGTTTCAGCTGTGAAAAAGAAGCTCCTTGCACTGTCCAAGGAAAAAGACTGCAACATAGTCTGCAAGTGGATGAAGAGTATCACCAATCACCTTTATTGGTCAGCCGCATCATCCCAGGGAGAGGAGGCTCCATGATTGCAGCAAAGTGGACATCAGTGGTCAACCATGTTCAAGACATTCACACTGGACATGGTGACCTCTACCAGCAGTGCACCCATGGTCCCCTTGAACCCCGAGAATGGTTAAAAAAGGGCTCAAAGGCAGCTGCCAAAATGGAAGACATTCTGCTAAACAAGAGACTGTGCAAGGACATCAAAAAGCTGTCCACAGGATTTCAAACGTCAACACTGGAATCATTTCACAGTGTAATCAATCACTTTGCACCAAAAATGACAGCATATTCCTTCCACGGACAAATGTGTCGCCAATACTTGGCGGCCCTACATTTCAATGAAAATGTGCAAAGAGGTAAAAAAATATCAAAAAATGAAAGTTCAACCTGAAGATAGTATTTCCAAAATATAAGGATGACTTTTCAGTCAAGTTTGTGAATGATGAAATGACCTTTGGTTATGTAAAGGAACTTCTTGACATGTGTATAGAAATATGTGGTGAAAAAAACAAACTGTCAACCCCAGCCCCACCTCCCCTCACATCAGGGAAAAGAAAGCCAACCAAGGTTGAGGTAACAAGGTGTTTAGGAAAAAACAAAAGGTTGAAATATTAGTGTAGGGGAAATAAGAAAAAACATAGATTGTGACTGTTTGAATATATCCCAAGATTTGTCAACAATTTGGCATTTTCCTTTTTTAACACTACATGTATAACCTGTATCTTAATTGAATATTATTTCCTGTAATGGTGGTTGTTTCTGTATATATGCATGTATAATCTAATGAATCTTTGTGACAGTGGAATGTTTTTTTTGTATTATACTTTCACTAAAGTTTTGAATATTGTTACTTAAAAATAACTTTATAGTATCTGTGTAATATTAGCAATACCTTTTTTTTCTTATCCAGCCTCTTGATCAGGTTTCAAAAGTTTAGATTGATTGTTTTCCTTTGTTAAGTGCATGTTTGCCATTCTAGTCCTTGTTTTCTGTTAATTCAATGCCAGAGAATTGTTGTACATATCATTTGGTGCTTTTATTGTTTGAAATAACAATCATCCTTAATATAAATTACAAACCTAAACCCATACCACATCTTATTTTTCTTTTAGTCCCCTACCGGTTTCATCGGACGGGGCTCAAGGTTTACCCTCAGTCCGCCCACAAAAATCTCAGTCAGGCAATAACTCAAAAAGTATTAAAGGTCAATGATCTTAGTAAGTGGAGAGGCAATATGCATGTTAGTTTAATTTTTTTGTCAGACAAAGTTATGGCCCTTGATTTTAAAACTATAGCCAATTTGAACCTGTGATAGGGAAAAAAGAATCAAAGCCAAGTTAAATGAAACATATGTGGAAAGAGGGCAGTGTGTAGATAATACACATTTGTTTATTTTTTTCTTCAGGTAAATGTATGCCGAGTTATGGCCCTTGACTTGAAATATAAAAATATAGCTGTTGATGGAAAAATTATCGGTCCTTGGAATACTAAAAGAGTTCTCTAGCTAAGTTGATGAAACTTGGTATGTGGATAGATAGTAATATGAAGATTATGCACGTTAGTTTATTTTTTCATCAGAGCGAGTTATTGCCCTTGACATTAAAGATATAGCCAATATGTTCCTGTGATAATTCAAGAAGTATCAAAGCTAGTTCATGAAACTCAGTTTATGGATAGTGGGCAATATGTCAAATTAGACAAAGTGATCAGTCGATTTTACAGCTAAAACTGTTGCATTGCGATGGATAAAGTTTAATGTAGTTGCCATTATGTCCCTATCACATGGGCTGGGGCGACTCAAACAACTTTGAATTATTTGAAGGATATATGTTAAAGTGCTCTTCTTCAAATTACTTCCACTAGTAAATAATTTGTCAGACAGACCCTTTAATTGTTGTCATTACAAGCTTTACTCATTTAACTAAGGAGTGACCAAAACATGACAACATGGAACAAATGCTTCATGCATATATGATGGATATTGAATATTGGCATGGCCTTGCACTAAGGAATCATTTTCGTAGTTCAAACAAATGCAAAAGTAATCCAACCTGTCAAACATTTTATTTCAATTGATTCATCACAAAAAACACAAAACACTTGTGGTAAAATATTGGAATAGTAAAATTGAAATCTGACACATAAGTAGCAAACAATATGTCGCAAACATCTGTCATGACTGCCTATAAGTCCTGAAATCCCTCATACTGCTGTGATGGAAACTGCGCCCTAATCCTTTGAACTGCACATGATGGAAGTACAACACGCACCTCTCTTCCCAAATATCCCCAACACCATCTGACAAACTGGCGATATGCCACATATCTCTGTTGCCTGCAAAATAAGATGTCAAACCAATGTGAAATTATACAAGTAACTCCCAATTATAGGGGGTTAATTTTTATATGCGGTTATAATATTGATGATATTAAAACAAAATGAAGTTCTAAGAATATCATGTGATAGCATTCTAGTGACTGACAGAATGTAAATAAACTTTGAACCACATGCATTGATTATTTCTTTTATACAACTAAGACTTACTCATTATCTTCCTGTTGCGGCACTCCATACTGCTGTCTGTACTGGTAGTATGCAGTCTCTAGCACATAGCGGTCCAGGCAAACAGTGCCAAACCCGGGGTGGTCTGTTATACATTCAATGTCATGGCCTTCTTCATTGAACACATCCAGTTTGAAGTTTGTTTGTTCAACATCACGGCAGCATACCGATTCCCGCTCTGTATGCATAGCAATACAGCTATTGCATCTGCACCTAAAACAATTAAATCATCAAATAAACTACAAAATTACTATAATCAAGTTCTTTTGCTGGATATGGGATTATAAATGATAATCTAGATTAGAAATTTGATGTACAAAATAATTTATAAACCAAGCAATAGTTATGAAAATATTATAGTACAGATAGTCACGTTCATGTATTTTCAGACATTTCAGTTTTGACAAATGTTGAATTACACGACATTCTTAATTGTCACATGAATTACAAAATATAAAAACAGTGACACTGAATGACTTAAAACCAAACTTGTATTCAAATTGAATTTGCATTTTAACATTTTTGGGTATCGATTCCGCATAGATAAAGAAGTTCAAATTAAGTTTAGTAACTTTAGGTTACCAGTTCGTGTTGCCAATTCGATTTCCATCATCTCCGTCGTGAAGATCTAGACGATTAATGTCGTCTTCAATTAAATCATCCCTATTTAATGGTTCAAACTGATATGGAACAATGTTATTTTCAGCGTCATACGAGCTAGTATCCGAAAAATCAATCGATTCATCTCCGTCAGTTGTGTAATTCTCGCTGTCAGACATTTTGGATTCACGACTGTGACGTCACAGTCTGATCATCGACTTCGCACTTTTCCGGAAATATTTCCGTCATTTTCCGTACAGGTATGAAATGTAGCGTAATATACCGTTCGGAAACAGGTAAAATGATCGTAAATTTTCGTAAGAAAATTACCAATCAAAATATGATGCCGAATAGAACCTATACCGAAAAGTTTAAAATAAGGCTGCATAGTACCTTTAAATAAAAACAAATGTAGTAGCATTTTATATTTCCATTATTTCTTAAGTTTATGTTATGTCACACACAGTTGCTTAAAAAGTCAATCAATACAATATACTAAGTATGATTTGTTAAATAATTTACATTCTTTAGATACATTTACACATTATAAAGATTGAATGGCCACAGCAGAAACAATGACACAATGTCTAAATTGTATCTTTAAACTTACCTGATGAAATTCACTGTTAATTCTAATACAACTCCTTTTCACAGCTACAAAATGTATTCTTGCATGTCAACTTTAAAATACTTGATATTCCAATGCTCATAAATGTACAACCTTAAGAATCTAGCCACTTTTACATCACAAAACATGAGCTATTTTCAAAAGTTTGAATGGAGTTGGAAGTCAGTTGATTTTGGCGCACACAGCTTAATCTTTATACTTCCTGCCTTGACCTTTTACTAGCCGGTTTTCTTAGTAATTAGATAAGAGACAGCTGGTATTCATCACTACAAGGTATCTTGTGTTTATTCAAGAGATGCCCAGAGTTGAGAAAAACTTCTATATTTGCACCAATGAAACATAATTAGTCCTCATTGAATTATAATGAAGATTGAACATATTGAACATAATTAAACTCTATTTACACTATGAAATTTATTAAAAAATCTGAAACCAAATAAATCGTATTTGTTCTTACAATTTAAACTACTTTTGACAGATTCTATAAAATATTTTGATAGCATAAAAAGTGTCTGTCAGGAAAGGAATTTTCTTTAATTTTGGTTGGAAAATGATTTCATAAACATGTTTAAATCAAATCAAATTAAAATCATTTACAAGTTGTCCAATTAAACCAATAAATTAAAAAGAATAAAACTGTACAATCTGATAAAATTGTCAATTTCAGACTATAGAATCTTTGTAGAAATTATTAGTTTTCAATGTTATGATTTCATTCCAAATAATTTAAAATTCGAGCTGTTATGATTTGTTTGTGTTGACCATTCGAAGTGCACGATTTCGCTCCACAAAAATGTTTAGTAAAAAATGCCTAAATCTAACTTAAAGAAGAAACTCATGAAATCTTCTCAAAAAAAGCTAAGTCCAAATTTTGTAGAAAAATGACTAAGTTATTTTTCCAGAGAATAGCAGGCAGAAAACTTTCCATTCTGTTTCCACAGGTTTCCAGGGTTTCAGTGGAAAATATAAACAATGTCCAGAAGTTTTCAATACTGTTTTCCAGAAGTGACTCTGGACATTTTTTTTTGAAATCTGCGGAAATCACTGGAAATTCTATTGAAAACCATATTTTTCCATGGAAGTTCCGCTATGTTACTACTCTTTCCCGTGCTTTTCCAGACCCGCTCTGGAATATATACAGACGGGCATGTGTCACATATGAATAAGCTTTTAATTAAATTAAGATTGTTTCTCAGTTGCATCAAGAAAAACTTTTTCTTTAAGGAGTATCATATTATAACACGTATTTTGTTAAAACGGGCATTGTTCTTGATAAAATATACAATAAAATCTGCCATTGCCAAGTATATTTCTACTCAGCTGAAAAAAACACAACAATACCTGACATAATGTTAAACCAGACAGATTCGACCCGTCACGAGTCGTCATATTATACACAATTTCATTAAGCGAGTTCAGAAAAAATGTTAGATAGCCAACTTTGGCGAGCGTACTGACATATTTCCTTGTCGAGTTGTGAATCAATCTTAGGGTCATTTAATGTATATCAGACCTTTAAAGATAAATATAAAATGCAACAGTGGATAATTTAAGTTAACAAATAAAATTTTCCTTTAACTAGATTGATAAAAAATGCACTTATAAATAGCTGGAACATGAATTAATTAAATTAATATTTTACATAATACAGTTTTTCTGTTTGAGTATTAAGAACTGTTATTTGTAGATTCATCTTGTCGCCTCCTTTTAAGAAAATTTCAAACGGACGAGAAGCACAATGTGTCACAACAAAAGTCCACTTAATATAAATACCGTCGTTTGCTGTTTGCTGTTTAACTTTAACTTAGCCACAACCTAATATTACAAAGTATTCAAAGAAAATCTTTAAAAAATTAACAATCTTACTTCAGCTCTCATTTTATACATGGTGCTCATTTTCAAAATACTCTACATTTACTTAACCAAACTGTTATTGAGACCGATATTATATCCAGTCGACATTTCTGATCTCTCGCTGACACTAACAATGACTTTTGAATTTAATAAGAACAGTTCTTTTACATCTAAAATTTTGTTTAATTATAAAATTAATTTCTAGAGTGTCATTTGGTTTGTCAAATGCAAAACAAAGATCATTACAATGATAAAACGATCGGAATATTGGCGGAATCAACAACATTAATTGAATCTGTGAACCAATATAATAAGCTTGTCGTCTTAAAGAAATTAACTCATTTAGAGTGTTTTTTTATATAGTTAATACTACCTTGTGTTTGTCCCTTCTTGTGTTTGATAAAGTTGAATAAATGAATGTTACTAAGCTATGTCGCACATCGAGCGTGTCAATATAAAATACTGTTACACAAGTCGGTTAAATATTTCATACACATATTTTTTTTTCTTTTTATTCGCGGTTAAAAGTCTTAGCCCCAAAATCACTACCGTAAGCCTCATTATGCATCACAAGCAGCATCTATGTCAAAAGCGTTTCGTTCTTGTATAAGCTTAAACATTATTTATTTTATCAGTGTGTGGAATCATGTGACTTCAGTGAGGTTCTCACCGGGTCACCAAGTGTAACAAGTCAAACTAGTCAAATAGCGTTTTGCGCCAATGGAGGGTCTTTCCGTAGGACAAGCGGCCTCGTTCTGAGATTGACCTCTAAATTGACGAAATATAACTTTGGAAAACGCAAATAACTCGGGAAGTAGTAAAATAATAAAACGAATACATATCTGGATTTGACTCATCTATTGAACAACAATAGTGAAAAATATCCTAAAACGCTATACTATATGTTTACATTTCAAAGCACGAACATTGTATCGAAACATGGAAAACAGTTTAAAGCACATATATGTAACAACATTATTGTAGCACATGGCATTCATATCATCACGGCAATTTGACCTTTGTTGCACAGCTTAATTTCCAGCAAAGACAAAACATTAGTGTTAAAGCCGATTCCTAGTAAGATATTGTAACAGTAGGGGGACTATTTACAGTACCCGACGATATGTCCATAAATGACATATGACACGTGTTTAGTGTATTGTCATCACATTCACACCTCTGGCAGAAGGGGCCAGTCGTTGTAAAAACAAAACAAACGAACTTTATAAACAACAACAGTGTTGTAGGCAAAAGTTTTTTTTTATTCTCTTTATTGAGAATTAGTATTATTACTCTTTTTTTCGAATATTCGAATAACGATTTTGACATTCGAATACCAAACGTTTGATCATTTATTATTTGACATTTATACCCAGCAGAAAGTATATTTGAATGCAAAACCATTCGACGGTATTCATGATTTGAAAGACTCAGTTACTGCTGAAATAATCACCCTTAGCTATTTTAGATAGCTTAAGATCGAAATCCTGAAAGAATCGCAAGCGGAGAAACGTATTAGAGCAGTTATCATCATCAGTGATACCAGCATCACTGCCGCAACGACCTGTTAAGGTGCTTGCAGTTCGCAGGCCGTCACATTTTATTTATTTAACGACTCTTGGTTACTGTTTACTTGTACAACAATCACTAAGGAGCTATTTTACGAAACGTAAATGGAACTGGCCCGATTAACCACCATTGAAAATTGGAGATAAGTTAATACAAAATGTCAAAGATGAGCCAGACATATTAGTAAAACATTATGAAAAGATCAGTAGTGACTATTAACAAACACAACACAGCAATGAAAACAAACAGGAACAAGAAAAGTCAAAGTGATGTAATTAGCACAGGCATTCCAAGGAAGATATTTAGTGTAATGCAGATACGGTTGAACTAAAATAAAGCACAAGCTAATAGTAATAGTTGCGACCCTAGTGAAGATGCCATACATTAGACATTCTGGAAAAATACTTCTGCAAAACAAACACTGCTAGTACTACTAGTCTAGTACTAGTACCTTTTATTTTATGAGGCAAACTGCGTGGGATCTTCATAGTTTCAAACAATGACTGCATCGTATCTTTAAAGATTTTGCATTAGGTGCTCTGAATTGTATCCCTCCGTCTGCAGATTTGGGGGTTGGGGTCTCAAATCATAGAAGTACTTGGGGTTTGCCTATACGTTTATTATTATTTGTTTTGTTGATAAGTTTCCTCAAGTTAATGCATACTTTGATAAGATTTACCTTTTGCGTTTTATCTTGATCAAGAGTGAGGTTTGTGCACATAAACTGGTTTTAACCCCTAGTAATTTTACATTTTACTGACCGCTCCAAGGCGGTACCTAACAATTTTTGATAATCATACCTATCTTTTATATATATAGTATGTATGGACTGTGCTGTTTGTGGGATTTTATGCTGTTCTTCTAAGTTTCTTTATTGTGATTTTGTGTTCTTTGTCTTTGGCTGTGCCCAGTGCCACTAAACCGGGTTTATGCTACTGAGCTTGTTTCTGTAGCTTTTTGCATAAATATTTAGAGTGGAACATGATTGTTAAAGGGCAAAATTTGACAAATACTTGGTGGCAGTATTAATCGACATCAGCTCAGCATTGTACAACTGTGGGGTCCAAGAGTTTTGATATAGCTACGTTAATATGAATTAGAGGTAAAACTTGCATAAATTTATTTATAAAGTCCAGGAAAATAGAGTACTACTAAAATCAACACTAAGAAAGTTAAGGAACAGCCAATTGGCTTCACAACAAATGCCTAGTGTCAGTACTATTCGACATCATCTTAGCATTTTACAATTGTGGGGTCCAAGAGTTTGGTATACCTACGTTAAATGTATTAATAAGGTCCAGGAAAATGAAGTATTAATAAAGGGAAAACACTTAGAAAAAATAGAACAGCCGATGGCTGAACACGGGGCAGTGTCTTACCACCAATCGTATTGTCTCTTTTCATGAATATACCTTTTTCATCTAGATTAATGAGCTCTATATGACCACTGAATTTACTTTTATAATATATGACGACACCCCCACTATACCGTTTAGCTTTTTTATTATATATTGGTCTCGGACAGGGTAAAACTTCGTAATTTTCTATATTAACATTTTTGTGTTTATGATTCCAAGTTTCAGTAAGGAACAATACGTCATACTTTAATAGAATATTTAGAAAGTCATTACCATCAAGTTTTGAACATAAACCGTTAATATTCCAAACTAGAAAAATGAGCTGCTTCTCACAGCTGTCCTACGCTGTATCCGTGTTGCTCTGGGTACCGTCTTGGAGTCCCAGGGCTTGATTCCGGTCCGTCAGAGTCCCTGGGTCCGTGTCTGGGTGTGCCGCCAGTCCCGGGTAGGGCGCGTTATGTTGAACAGCGGCCGCACGTAGAGCACTATTACCAGACGGGGGTGGAGGGTATCCCGCTTGGCGGTAGCAGCCTGGTTCCTAGGCTGCCGCGGCAGGAGTTCCGGGGTCTGGGCCTGGGGGAAGATGATCAGCTGTGAACCTCTGGTTATCGATATATAGAGTGGCATATGCTAAAACAGTTTGTTTATGCGCGTAACGGGCCTGCACGAGATATGGAATCATCTTCCTACGGCGCTCTTGGGCTGCTTTCGGAAACTGATCGCTGATCATTGGAAGGGTTTGACCATAGTGTGGGTACGCCTGCTTATCGCGTACACGTTGTTTCACCTCCATCTTGTCACCATAGAAGTGAAACTTAGCGACTAAAGGACGAGTTTTACCCCCTTCGAATTTGCCAGTTCGATGTACTCGTTCGAATTTGATTCGTGTCTCGGCATCATGAATTTAAAGGTCATTCTTGCAAAATTGAATTACCTTAGCTTGGCAATTCTCAGATATACGCGCCTCATGGGTTGTTTCTCCAGGCACATTGAAAAAAAGCAGATAGTCACGCATTAAACGAGATTGGCTGTCAATAACATCGTTGCGTAAAATATCATTATCACGCTTCAATTGGTCAATATCGTTCAAATTTTATCATTTTGCGATTTTTCAGCTTTAAGTATTTTTTCAAACTGTTCATGACTCATTCTTAAATCTTCGCAAACTTGTCTGTCGAACGATCTACTAGCTTTCATTTCCATAACTTGCTCATCCACGCTTTTAACTCTAGTTTCTAAAGATGTCACTCGATTTGAAATACTTGTAATGTTCGATTCAGTTTTGAGTAATTTGTTTAATTTTGACTCCATATTTTTCTGACAAGTTTCAATAATAGTAACAAAGGGCCATAACTCTACTATACATTACTATATAGATTTTGACGGCATTTGACATGCATCATTCCCATTCCTGTATATTACCTAATGGAAAGTGATATATGACCCACAAGTATATGGATCCTGGTGGAAATTTTCCTTAAAGAAATAGCTATTATTCGGTTCCAAATGGCCATAAATCTGCGATACATTACTGGAATGTAAAATCTCTCAACACATCATTTCCCTTATCAAATATACATTCATTCAAAGTTCCAATAATGTTTTTACTATCAAGTACCAAAATATGGCTCGGGACAAATGAAAAAGTGTTACAGACGGACGAACAGGGGGAAGAAGGGGCGGACAGACAACACTGAAAGAATATCCATCTGCCTTTGGTGGGGGTAAAAGAACTGATATAAACTTACATTGTATTGTTAAAATAAATTCAAACTTTCCAGGCAGTAACTTTTTGTTCTTATAGTGAAATTGTATTTGTACAGTTCACTCCTTCATTACGCTCTAATGCTGTTTTATGCTACATGTTACATTGTATCATATTATGTTTATAAACATTAAGTAAATCTGAGGGTTATGGAAAATACTGGGTCACTGTTCATACTATGCTAGTCTATGCCTGTCCATACCAGTTGAAAACCTATTTTGGTTTTAGAAAGAATAAATACCGGAATATATTTAGAAATATTTACTGAACATCCAAAGAACAAACATTCACAAACGTTGACACAATGTTATAATTAAGCACTCATGTTACCAAATCTCTTAAAATAATTATATTGAATGATGGTTTTTGTATTATTATGGCCTAAGGCTCCAATGTTCTAGATCTGGTGCAACAATATCTCATCAATGCAAAAAAACTCCATTTAATAATTGTTGACTGATTTATGTATTGTCTCATCTCATTTTTTATAAAAATTCACTATAACTGTAGCAAAAATGCAGCATGCAGTTGACAGAATGGTGGAAAATTGTACATAAATTTTAAAGCTACATTAGCTTTTGATGAATACAACAAGAATAACATTATGTTGTGGTTACTGAGCAAATATCCAAAATGTCCTGTCAGTTTTATACTTGCATGTGTATTTACATACAGTGACACACTAATTCTGGAAATACCTATTAAATTGTGTTATCATAATATGATTATATAGATTCTGAGACCAAAAAATAAAAAAAGGCCAAAATTGTCAATTTGTGCAGCTTTAATGATCACTTTGATATGGCTATATATCATAGTGTGTGCACAGTGGTCAGTCAAACAAATAGGTAGCTGTTGTGCTATTTATTTCACACCTGTTAATCAAGGCATCAGACTAAATTTATATGAATAATAAAGTTACTTTATTTGCATATTATAGCTTGCTAGGTACAGATCAAACTGAGTCCAAATTTTCTTAAATAATGTGAATAAGTATAAAAAGTTTTCCACAGTATGTATCTTTTAAATATTTATAATTCATTATTGTCTTGAGAATTATTATTTGTTTGCATCTTGAAATTTTTACAAATCCTTTCCCCCTCTAACAAATATTGGACTGCTCCATATCATAAATATGTCAAATACATCTTCACTTCATGCGAACATACGTTTAAAGTTCAAAGACAGTATCTTGAAAACTTTAGTCCAAATATTTTTTTGCACTTTTGCAGACCTCGTGCAAAACCGACCAACTTAATGACTTTCTTTATAGTATTTTATCGTGGTGAAACTCCAATCACTTCAGTGTATCGTCATTGCTGCTTTTTTCTTCTGTGCTTGCTAACAAAGTGTTTTGTTTTCATTAAAAAGTTTTGTTCTTGTTGTTCAATACTGCTCTATTCTGCTTAATCCCTGCAACGAGTGGGTCTTGCCATATCCAGGAAATCATCAACCCGTTCTTTACCTTAAAATACAAAAATGAATTTAAACAAGAAAGGCATCACTAATGTCATAATTTCTCGAAATGATTTACATTAACTGTTCTGTCCTATTAAGATTTTATGTGAATGGCTAATGATCAATAATCCTGTTATACTACTAACAGGATTATCATATAGCACAAGGATATTTGATGGATATGAAACAGTAAAATATCATGTTATTACACTGATAAAACTCGATATATCACTGTTAGTCTTAAACTGGGGGAACATAATAAAGCCATTTAACCATACAAACAAGACGATGTTCTATTGAATGTACAAAAGTAGTAATATGCAAATAGTTATTATCTCACAAAAAGTACATCAAGACCAGTTCACTTACCAGTATCTGACAGTTAATAATGGTTCTGGGTTTAAAGAGCATAATTTCCATTTTATGTTAGTTTAAACATTATATATTTAACAACAATTGTGAAGAAAGGAGTTATCATCATATAAGATTATATAATCTGGCAGAGGGTGATAATGTTAAGTGATAGTTGAACATATTGTCCTGGAGTTTTTACTATATGTTGAATAGATGTCAGGTATAATAATTTTAATAATCTCAAACTGTGCACACAAAATTCTGTTAGCAATCGAAAATGCAAACGAGACAAGTTTTTTTACCTCTTATTGAACGAACTGTTATGTTGGCAGGACTGTCCTCAACAATGTAAAGAATGGCAACGACTGGCTAGCACTCTGTAAAATGGTGATTAAAACATTCTGTTCAGTTAAAACTGACCCATTCTAAACCCATCAACAAAATATATAAATGAGCTGCGCCATGTGGAAATGTGTCTTGGGAAGTTAACATCATTCCATGTAATGATGTTATAAAGATGAGCAGAAGACATTTCTTACTATGCAGTAAAAGTTCTAAATTTAACAGTAACAATATCTTTTTTTGAGAAAATAAATCATAGTGATCTCTTTTATGTCATGTTTCTAATGTTAGTCTTGTACACTTCTATGTTACATGTATAAATAATAAGCAGGAATTTTCTGTTCATAAAGTCTGCAAACAACATATGAAAATGAATGAGGAGTTGTGTACACACTTAATCCTCCTTATGTACTGTGTAACTCAAGAAAAACAATCCATAATTCTAGTAAATCTCTAGAATTCCCTTACTTTTCTCGCTGTACAAAAATGAATGAGGAGTTGCAAAAAAGCAGGGCCATAAAACTTTTGCAATGTAAAACTGTACCGCAACAGCAATTTAAAGACAGTGATACTCATTGATGGAATAGGCCCTCGGACAGCAACATTTTCTGAGAAATGGAGATCAGACTAAATTCTCCAGAGATAAATTTATAGATTAACTTGAAATAAAGAACATATTGCAGTGTTTGTGTAACACTTCTTACTTATCCCTGATTTGGTCCCTTCATACCATTTAAAATGTGAATTTTAGAGCTAAATATGAAAAAAAAACTAAAAAAATCATGCATTTCCAAATTTGAATCATGAAAAAATGAAAAAGTTATGATAATTGAACTATTTTTACCTTAAATTGTAGGTATACAATCATTACCTTCAAAATGGTGATAAAATAAAAACAAACATACCTAAAAACACACTGTTTACTATCACATCTGTATCCCTCCTTCTTACATACTTAATCTGCTCTTACCCAAGAAAAGAATGAAGGTCCACAAGGCCTCTTATAACCATGAGAATCCTGTTTACTTATCTGATTTTATATCACCCAAAAGGCTTTCTACACATAATGGTTCCTTAATTTGTATCTAGTCTCCAAAGGTGTTACAGTTGTGATTTCATTGAAAGACTTGAGGTACGTTATTAAAACAATGACGATAGGAAAGCTTAAACGCAGGAAGTCTGGCCGGATATACCAGCCTGGAAATAAATATGCAAAAGCTCACCGTGCTGCTGAGGAGTCTTATATAATTCCCGGCCCCAGTTCAGCTGGAGATGTTGATTCCACACGGCTGGAAAACCGGCCCGGTGCACCCAAGCTACGCCCTCGGCAGTATCTGCAAGAGGAGGGTGTAAATCTGGGAAAACGCATTTATAATCAATTTGCGAAAGTTCTTATCCGTCATAAGTAGTGAACATGTATGTGGGTTATAGAACATCTGAACTTAAGTTTTATGAAAGAGACAAGGTTTGGTCTGGAATCTAAACCTGGATTTTGATGCTGAAATTGTGAGTTTGTTCAAATCAAGTATAAACTTAAAGCGAAAACAGAGATATCTTGAAGCCCAGATTTATCGCTTACCTGAAGTTCGTAGGGCTACAATTGGGAGCTTTGCTGTAAACTGCAGAAACTGTCGCCATGAGCCTTTCGTCTGTTAGGGGAATGGTGGCTTAGGTGACTTGTGGTACCACTCTGCATTTGTTATCCTCGCACAACACAGTGTCTGAAAATGACAGAGAATGGCCATGCACTTATAAAAGATATTCTAGAAATACACGTTATGAGTGCATCAGATGACATTTCCACACAGAAATTGTGACGCCTCCAATACAGCAGTACTGACATAAATGACGAAACATGTATATCTGTCATGGAGCTGTGCTGGTTCTGTGGTGTCAAAACCACTGCAACTGGGCAATTCACTAGAAATATCTTTTCAGAAAAAAGAAACAACCAATACTTGGTAGCCTTTGTCACCCAGTGAACACCCAGAGCATCTAGTTACTTTGAGCATCTAGTTACTTAGAAGTAGCCTCATTAATATCTCAAATAAACAAAAGTGTATCAGAAAGCTTTCAAATACTGAACGAAGTGTAACTGTATTTTCAAGGGCAGAAATATCGCAGAAGTTTGTAAACAATTATGCCAAGCTCTAGCTTGATGATTTAGGCCCTATTTCAAAGTGTTACTCAGTAACACGGCGGTGTAAATTTAATCAAACATCAATATAGTAACACAAAAATATGAAATGGCTTTAAACTCTCTCACATTCATGCCAGAATGTCTGATGACGGTCCTGTATGCCAACCAGGACGGAGAATATATGAAGCATGCACACACTCACAGCTTTGCTTGACTTTGCTAGGATTTGCTAGGCTTTGCAGTGTTTAGTAGGACCGGTTATAAATAGTGACAGTAAAGAAATGTTGATAGCAGAAAAACGAAACTATCTGATATGGTTTTCTGGTGTTAAATTAACTGACAATAAAGTGTTCATAATTTGTCGGAAAAAAGTGTCAAAGTTGAAATCTATTCTGCAAATTCAAAAAAAAAGTGGTAAGCTGGAGTGATTTTACATATATATAACAAGAAGGACAATTTGTTATGGACCGTGACCTAGAAGTGAAAACAAGATTTTGGAATATCACAGCTTATATGCAGTGTACAGTAATGAAATTTCACACAAAATTTCTGAGGGTATAGGCACCTAGCTTCTAAAAGGGTTTTTACCAATGTTTGTATAATTTTAGTTTTCTTTAAATTTTAAAATTTTGACTTTTTTTTAAAGATTTGCCTGCCCCTGTCTGAACACTTAAATTCTTGGGCTTTGGACTATTGTCTGCAACTTCAAAACCTGACTTTTTGGAACAGGACACATTTTTCTAATATTTTATCCATTTTGACTGCAATATAAGTTGTATTTATCAATAATTCAGGTAAAAAATAACATTATTTCCATTTAATACCTGGTAGTTATTTGTTAATTTGTTTAATTCATTGATAGGTTTATTGAAGAGTGTCATGAACAGCTGGACACAACATGCAATTTAAGAATGAACTGTGTGTGCCGGCTTTGTGAACAAAAACGCAAGGCGGCTATGGTAAGTTGCGTCAAGATATCCTTGGGACCCCCACCTCGGACACGCAATGCAATTCATGTTTCGCTGATCATCTATTTGGGGATATAGATATGTTACACCAGCCAACAAGCTGAATGTTTAATTTTACTCAATACTTAGGCTTTGTTTTAGTGCGAACATCAGCATGTTTTTTCTAATTGCAGTTGCCGCTTGGGACAATAAAGTTAAGTCAGCAACCGTCTACCAGACTGCAAGATTCATCTCTTCCAAAGGATGTCATACCTTTCCAGGTAGGTGTGCATTGATTGATTAATTGACTGATTGATAAATTGATTGATTGATTGATTAAGTGTGAGTTTGTGTAAGTGAATGAGTGTGAGACCATAAATCAATGGCTGTAAAGGTGTGTGAGTGCGGTCCTACTAAACACTGCAAAGCCTAGCAAAGTCTATAACGTACATGTACATGTGCTAAAGTCATGGCCGCATCTCTGGGGTCATCTCTTAATCCATCCATCCATCCAAGAAAGACGTCCTGCAAAATATCATTCAAAACCACATCACTGTATTAAATATGATATTAATCATGTGTAAACTTGAAAATACATACAATAATACAATGTACACATAATCAAATGCTACCTCAGAGAATCATTTTTTTTCAAGAACTACTTGAAGGGGTACTGCGACCCAGAAGCATTTCGTTGTGGGCCGACACCTTTATACCCTTCCTGCACATTCATTAAACACGTCTTATGTTTTTGTCTGTGCCGGTTTTGATGACCAGTATAAATCCAAAAGCAGTTTTTCTGCCAATATTGACCCAAATGATTTGGATGAATGCTTAACAAAAAAGTGCAGTGTACGAGGGTTGATCCAAAATTACGTGGACTTTTTAATAATTCAAATATCATTTCACATAGAACATAGAAAAGTCACATACAATACATAAAACAATCCTGGTATAATTCCTGAGATTTTCAGAACAATACATAATTTATTTGCTGAATTACATTGCATTAATGATATATGGTTAAACCCGACCGGCGCAGTCCAATGACGTTGGTGACGTTGCGCTTATAAAAGCGTCACATTTTTTCGAAGTATCTACCACCAACACTGACACACTTTTCATGGCGCGTAATCCACTGCTATAAATATTCGAATACCACTCTATAGAAAACGTGGATATCGTATTATGCCAGTGATTTTTTTCACTTTTTTGTAAAACAGCCCATGCCTTTTCTTTTGTGAAATTTTAGCGCGTTAAAGTTCAAAATTGTAAAAGATTAACAAAACATTAAAATCTTAATTCTGAAATACAATAGTGTTATACTCGTACATACAGCCTGATTTAGTGTCTGTACATTATAGACAAAAAATGAAAATAGGGTCGGTGGAATTACCGAAATCCCGAAATCTCCGTAAATACCGAAAGCACTCTTAATTAGGTTGAGTCATTAAATCGGACAGTAGGTGTTTACAAAAAGTCTACAAGCTGCTATCTTACAGATTGACCATCCTAAAACTTTTTAGTACGAGTATATTGGCATGTCGCCATATGACAACTAGAAACAACTAGAAACAAACACGTATAAATCGCCGATGTAAGCTAACTAAATAGGAAGTTAGGTTTTAATGTACATAATGAGTGAACATGAAAAAACAACGCACCTTGAGGTCCTCATTGCAGAATGCGCCTAGTCGCCAGACGTGACTGTCCCCGAAAATTGCAACTTTCTTCATTTTTAATAACAAGAGTGAACACAACATACATGCAATATATTTGAACACACCTTTATATATACTGACAATCTGACGATTGTGCTCAAGCCATGCCAAGGTGTTAATTCTGCTACAAACACTCAATACACGGTTCTAACTTTGATATATCAACAAGCGCTTTCATTAGGTACTGCGAATTCACACCTTTTTACCAAACGTGAAATTTAACATATCACGTTCTCAAGGTGTTCCGACTTTAATTAGCCAATTTTAAAATCCATATTCGCTTTCAACTCTTACCCAAATATTCCTCGCCTTTCTTTTTAAAAGCAAATGCTTACAACGCTTTTCTTAAAATGTATTCACTAAATCTATATTGTACTATTATTATACCAAAAACAATACGAATATAATTGATAAAACATACATATATATATAAATAGAAACACTGACGTGCAATGTACTCTTGAACTGCATTGCATTAAGAAATAAATATTCCGACTTCAGATGTTGCTCTCATACACCGCGTACTCTTACTTGTTACCTTCGTGTAAATAGAACAGAACAGATATTTTATTAAGACTTGTACAACGTACATCATCTTCTTAACCACAAATGAATAATAAATAAACAAACACATTGTAGGACATAGGTTATACATAATATGAAATAGAATCATAAATACATTCAAAAAAATATTCACATCAGGTGAGGATGAACAAAACTATTATAATTATAAGTCAATATTTAAAGTTGATCTTCTAATACTCCTTTGTGTAAATACAAGATTTAATTTCTGGTTCACAGGAGCATCCCGTTTTGAACCTGACCGCCATTGGGGTTCAATACACATCGTATTATAGTCATCAGTGACACATGGTTCCAAGTACTGACCGCACGATAAGAATCTGTCACAGCGGGGTGTCATTACTGATAGGTATCAGACAGTAATTCCACCGACCGATGAAAATAGACAACAATGAAACTTAGATAATTGCATATTTATTAAATGCAAAGAGTTACAGATAAATGTCATCTGTTTAAAGGAGAAAAATATTGTTGATGTACCGGCAGCGTGGATCTTTAATATTTTTTTTCTGATAATACTTGCCATTTCTTGACATTTTGCCGATAAATCACAAATTGTTTACAAATTTTGCTGTCATTTTGCTCCGCGTGACCGAGCGCTCTACGGCCAGCGCTTTACTTAGGTGCGTGCGTCTACTTGATCAGGTATCGATAAAAGCCGTCATTCGGTATTCTATGTGTATGCGAATTCACAACGCCGATCGGTAAATATTTCACTAAAATCGTCAAAGCTTCACACAACTTTTACCAGTTTTTACGCCGATTTAATAGAAAAAACATTTGTTCAGAAGTAGCTCTTGGGAATTGTGAATTTTTCTTCATATATTTTTGAATTTAGCGTTTTTTTGGCGATTGTGAAAAGGCCGATATTCGGCGTCAAATTGTTTAAATAGTAAAAAAAATCACTGTATGCACATTAACTTGCAGTTGATGGAATAAATTAAAACGATGTCCTCTAAGCTGACTCTTGATTTCTCGGAATACCGGCACAATCCATTGGCGCCAGATTTGGCGATAATGGCGGACGTAGATTCTAGACGGTGCGCCGACCGTGCGTTACTGTTATTTTAAAACCCGTAATTTTCCAAACTCATAACATTTTCAGACCTGAAATTCATATCGTCTATGCAGAACACTTTGAATAAGATATTCATGAATTTATAAATGATTTAGACGATCAATCAATCAATATAGTATTTAGTGTTCAAGAAATAATGAGCAATCTGAACACTTGCATTCCTTAAATATACACAAAGTGTTAAGTTCTAATTTAAGCAACAATAATCACATTCAAGCAGAATAATTTCAAGCAAAAATGAACAAGAAAATGGAAACCAACAGAAATTTATTGTTTTTTCAAATGTTTCATCCGTGTTTGTTTGTTATCTTTTTGTCTATTTGAAGACTGACACAGTTGTTTCTTAAACTGTGGTGTTAGTCTTATGGTGATATTAAGAAATGGAATTAATTTATCTGTACACTGAAACATAAAATAACTTCAATAGGACTGTCATTAGTACTGTTTACACGGGGAAAATTTAAGATTTGAATTTGCTGTACTCTTTCCGACTAAAGAAAAACACGAGAATTGGACATTGAATTATGCTTGTTTGTCTAAAGACATTATAGATACACCAACATATCGCACACCATTTTAAAGGTAATCGACTCTTCTTTCCATGTCACTTATTTAAAAATGGATTGTTTTTATGTTGGTTGAGAAATTTGCATAAAACTGGACTCTACCGTGAAATCGGGTAAGTTTGAGTTACATCCCTTGTTTCTTCTTTGTATATCAAAGACACTAAATATCTTCAGATGTGTTTTTATCTCATTGTATGTACCCAAAATGGTTTTAAACAACATTTAAGTGACAAACAATAATCCAGATGCCTGTGGGTCCGACTGGAAGGTAACAAAACGGCCCATTTCCCCTTCTATCCCGGGTATAACTCAGACCTGGGGGGCCGTTGTTACAATTGACTGGTGCATAACTGTGCCAGAATGAGGACTCAGGTGTGGGAAATATTTTATTGTTTCATTTATTACCAAATATGAGAATTTAACACCTATGCAAAAAGCCACAATACGAATGGGTGATAGTGCTCGTTCTGTTCATCGGTGAAGAGAATGACATGACATTGACAAACAAAATGTAAGGCATTTGTATCTTTTCGTCTTTTATTTATTAACATCTGAGATATTCAGGGTGCAAATGCCTATTTAGATTGGAACATACCAAATTATAAGAAGCGACGATGTAGTGGTAGAGCAAAATTTGCTAGAATTCAATCGGGTTTTTCCAAAATAGAAGGCAAAATTATACCCGTGGCTAAGGTCACAAATCCGAACACTTTTGAGGTTTTCACAATTATCTTGGAGAGATTTTGTACAGTAAGTAAAAATTGCGTATGAAACATCCTTGGTTAATGTGACAATATCTGTCAAAGTACAGATTCACGATCTCATCAATTTCATGTCGAAAATTGTTCATTTTATGGCCAGTAAATCAACCTTAAATTTAAGCCATGGAGGGCACAAATACCGAACACTTGAAAAACGCAAATACATGGTCATACAATTATAATTAATAAGTATGCTATATTAAATAAACACTTAACTGCAAAGTTATTTATTGTTTCCGATGTTTTTCAAAACATGCAATTCAAATGTAAAGCATGATTTCTATTTATAAATACCTTGAATGTAGGTCAACATAACTGCAAAACCGCGTGCACCCTCTGATGTCATTCCCCATGTACTACATTTTGATCGTTAAGGTATACACATTAAATGACATTTTATTTAGAAAAATACTACTTAACAAAACAAGATGAAACTTCGCAAGTGTAGTCAAGGCAAGCCTCTGTATTGATCTTGATCATCGAATAATCGATCACAGTAAAAAAACGCGTGTTTTAGCCGGTGTTCGGGATTTGTGCCCTGTTCGGAAATGTAACGTCAACCAGTAGTCAGGTGCGTAGCTTGACGAAAATATATGTGTAGGCCACGTTTTAGAGGGCCCGTGGGCATGCTCCCCACCCCCGGTAACTTTGCATAGCTAGGTTTGATAGGTGCGTTTTGGCGTATATTTTCTTGTTGTAAAAATCATTAAAGAGAGCAACAATATC